>NC_016090.4:39576439-39769898 GCF_000004515.6 Glycine max
AAAACTGAATAAAATTAATAACTTTTTTATTCCAAAACTTATCAATTTAAGTTTATTAGTAAAATTCATTTAGAAAACCAAACTAGGATAATTAGACTTATTAACTTTTCTAATGTTTATTTTATAAACTTATGGCTTAGGTTTTTTTTTAATCCGTTGATGGTGTTTTATATATTAAGACTTTTAGATAATTTTATTTTTGATTGCATAATAAAAGAATGAACTGTAAAGTTAAACTTAATTAAGTTAATTCAATAATTCAGGATTTTTAATACAAAAAAGTTGAATATAATTGAACCAAATCAAACTAACCGAAATTATTTATTGATTCGGATAAGTTATGGGAACAAATCAATTGAATTTCGTATAGCTGATTATATGATCAAGATTATACCTATTTAAAAAAATGTTTTGGAATGGGTCAATAGGTGGGTCCACTTCGGGCATAATCTTAAGGTCACAAGGCTGTTGACCTAACATGCTCTAGTATAATATGATGAATAAGTTATCTCATTAGAGAACTTTAGGGTGTGTTTAATTAATAAGAAGAAAAGAACAAGAAAAGAACGGATGAAGTATTATTTTGTCAACTTATTTTACTTGGGTTTGAATTTTGTCATTGGGTATGAAATAAATTATATTAAAATTAGGGATATGTAAAAACTGATTTAAGAGAAAACTTGAATTGTTTTATAATTGATTTCAACGGTTTAATTTTTAAATCAAATATGAGAATTGGTTTGGTGAATTAATTCAAAATAGAATTGGTTTTAAGAAATCCCTTATGTACTGAATTGGTTTCGAATCAGTTTAAATTAGTTTTTAGAATTGGTCCAATTTTAAAATAAATACATGTGATTTCATTAAAATTAGGGGTGCATTTATCCATTATCATTCATAAATAAATTCGTCACAATAGAAATATTTATTTTGTGGCCATTTATGACCTCAAAAAAAAATTAGTCATTATTTTATACTAATACTGTGATCATTAGAAAAAAAATGTTGAATTAAGTCCTCAATTTTCACTTATTCATTCAACCATTAGAGACTAATTAATAATAGACCACCAAAAGAATCACTCAATCTAAATATGGACCTATTACTTTTGGGCCACCTCAGATCAAAATTATACTAGTAGCAAACTACAATCATTTTTTTTTGGGTAGCTTACAAACACGTAATCCTAATAGAATAACGTTATCCTGTTTATCTATAATGTGCTGAATTTAGTTTCTAACTAATAACATGCATACTTTTATCTTTGTTTTACAAATTATGTAATTAATATAAGACTACTTCCAATCCATTTTTAATAAGAAACAAGTTATAATATAAAAATATATTATTATTTATTTATTATAAAGATAATATGAGATAGTATATAATATTTCTTTCATCTCAAAATAAGTATCATATTTTAAAAAAAATTATTCTAAAATAATTGTTTTTTATAATTAACTTTTCATTATAATATTAATTATAAATTTTCATTAATATCTTAATAAGTTTTATTTTAATTTTTTAATATAACACTTATGCTACACTCTTTCATCTATTAATTTAATCAGATTATATAAAATTATTTAATTTTTATATTAATTAGTTTTTTTTCCAGTAAAACAATTAAGAGAATACTTATTTTGGGAGGAAGTGATTATTTTCATTGAAAAACATAAGATTTGAATAAATCATCACCGATAATAATACTAATAATAAATTTAATGTGCATGAAAGTGGGCAGGTATACGTGGAACGTGCATGAATCTTGCACCCAAAACAGCCACGTTACCACTAGACATTATAAAGTTCGAAACTCACCTTTTCTCGAAACAAAGCCTAGAGAATAGAGATTCTCTCATCTACGTGTACTACTACTATACCCAATAGAATCATGTTTACTCTCTCTCTCTCTCTCTCGCTCTGTTGGTCCTGACACTCGGAATTTTCTTGGGAAACAAAGAGTATAAAATTGTTCCTACGTTGCGGATCGAGGAGAGAGTATAATACTAGTATGAGTATGAGCCAGTAAAATCTCGTCCTTCAATGAGTTTGTAATAAGTGAAGGTATACATCGATCTTATGTATTGGCACATGCACAGAATTAACCTAATTTGTATACCAAGAATAAACTGTTAGTAAGTTATAGATAAGTGATAACCACACTACATTAAGCTTAATTACTGCTCCCAATACGTGGGAAGAATGCATGGAAGATAAATCTTTGACCTTACTAATAATATAGTAGTACCAATTTATTAGTTAACATAATTTATTAAATAATTAGAATATACTAATACTATATTTATCAATCTGTATCATGTGATTTTGATCGGCGGAGGGCAAAGTATATTATAGATAGACATGAAAATTAATTAAACTTTGTGGACCCCCCGAATGAAGTTCAGTTCAAATTAATCCCACATTCTAATTAATAAGAAAACCTCATTTGAAATCTGAGTGCATGGAACGTGACGATTTTGCTATAACCATGGAAGAGGGTCTTTGAGGGCGGCACCTAGAATAGAGTGATGGGGGATTTAGATAAAATAAAACAAAAAAAAAAACGCAATTTATGGTATGTGAAAGCTTAAAATGAGGTCAAGAGGTGCCACATGCAGCGCCGTGGTTGTGCCAGGTGCAATGCCCCTAACGTGGTAATGCAGATGACTAATATTGAAGATGACTTCAAACTTAGTTCAAACAGTAAAGCTTGCATATGTCACGATAATCGAGTCGTGATATATGACTATAAAATTATAAATTATTATAATTAGGTAGGAGTATTTTTTATTTTAAAATGGCCACCCTTCCTCTTTTTGTTTCCTCTCTTGACATCAACATTTCTTTTTTACTTGATTTTCTACTTATATCATATGCACTCATACGTCATTCTTGAAAATAAATAATTGATATCTTAATTCTTATGCATCAAGTCAAAGTTTATTTTCCTGCAAATTTTGCTACATTTTTTATTATTTTATAAATAAAAAATTAAATAGAAAATGAATATATTTATGTATTAATGATATAACATACAGTTAATACTTATCCTACAAATAAGAAAATTGATATAAAAAATAGTGTAAGAATTATAAAAAAATTCTTTACCAGTCGGATTCAAAATTGTTTCAGCCAATGTGCCATCAAACACAACTGTTTAGTACTGTAATCCCAAACTCTAGTAATCTGTAAATGAAATACGCCGGCGCGCGGAATAAAGTCAGCCCAATCAATTAATTACGAAAGTTTTTTTAAGAAATAATATTTTTATTTATATGTGTTTTTAAATTTTTTAAATAATATTAGTTATTTTGTATCAATTTAATTCTTACTTTCCATATAGTCTTTTGTCAAAAAAATTACCACAAACTGCACTACTGTTAACTCTTACTAACTGAGTTAGTCATTGCGGTTTATTATGATACATTTTCAATAATAATATAGGACCAAAAATCAGTGTTTTAAAAGTGAGGGACTAAAAAAATTCTTTTTTTTATTTATAGGGACTAAAAATACGTTTAACTTTAAAATAAATAAATTATTAAATAATAATAGTAATAAAAAATATTATAATGAACATTATAATAAACTATTTAAAGCATAACATATAATATAAAAATTATCAAAGGGTCTAACTCAGTTAGTTAGATAATGTGCATAAATATTATAAATTCTTTGATATCATCTTTGATTTCTATCGATAAAAAATAATAATATGAAAAAATTAAATAATAATTATTAAAACTAAATAAAACATAACACATTAGTATGTTTTTTTATTATGGGGTTGAAAATTTAAATTATTATGTTATTTGTAGGTATTTTAATATTTTTTATGCGAATTAAATTCTTACGATTTTATAAATTAAGTTTAATTTACGTAAATTCTCAAATTTGATAATTTTATTTGACTAATTACTTTTATGCAATCTTCTCTTTTAACATTTGTTTTCATTCACAAAATTTGAACTAAAATTTTATTTAAGAGATTCAAGTCAAATACCACTTGGACTAATAACATATTGGTCCATACTTGTATATTTTATTATTCATCCTAGTGTCAAATTAATGTATTTATATCTTAATTTTAAAATAAAAAAGCAACATAAATTTCTTAATTAAACAATTTTCTATTGGAAATTTAAAATACATAAATTGTGAAAAATTTAAATTAATAACAACATATATTAAATATGGATAATTGTACATTATATATTATGTAATTCAATTGTGATCATTCTTACATTTAAAACACTTTCTGGTACTTAATTTCTACAAATAATAAAAATATATTTTTTAAATATGTTTCATCAAGTCAACTTAAAATGTTAATGTAATCTCCTTGACAAGTGTTTGGAACTATTGAGTAGCACAATCCCATCAGGTACTAGTGCATGCAACCCATTGCAAATTAAAAATTTAATTTACATTGCCTTGACATTTCAATTGGATCTATACATTGTGTGTGTCTATATATATATATATACGAGGGGAGAGAGAAACTATGAAATGAAAATATAATTTTTTATCATTTAAAATATGAAATTTTGCAGACAATTCAAGAAAATAAAAAAGAAATTAAAATAAATGAACTAGAAAGATGATAATTTGATAGAGAAAAAAAATAGATACAAAAACAAGAGATATTTAAAGTTGAAATTATAAATTTAATATTTTTTGAGAGGATTATAAATTTAAATTTAATATTATAGACAGATATTTATAAGTGGCCAAAGATTTACCTTTTCCCCCCATTTTCCACCACCACTACTATTTTTCTCTCTATTTTACCATTTCGTTCCCTTTTGTTTCCCATGCAATTTTGCCGTTAGTTTTCAATCTTTCACCCGGATACAGTATTTAAGAGGCAAGTTGTTATTGCTTGTCAATTGGTACAAGTCCAAATGCTTTTGGATAAGAAAAAAAGACAAAATTAATACACTTGAATCTGAATAAAAACATAATTTGCCCTCACTAAGAATAGAAGAGCAACAATTCCTTCTAGCATCTTGTGCTCTGACTTGATCATGCATTGAGAGTTACTTTCTATTGGTTCTAAATTATTATTCAAGTTGCTCAACAAAATACTTTTTGAAGAGCAACTTTCGGTGAAGGTGCTCTTATATATATCCTTGTCATTAATTTTTTGTAATGAAATTATAAGATATTCTTTCTAGCTAATATTATATATGTGTTGTACAATTTAAAAGTAAATATTCATATGTTATTTTTTTATTAAAAAAAGCTCGATAGCAATAGTCATTTTATCTGATTGGACACAACTGAATCAATATTTAAATTATTTTATTAGAAATATAACCTATCTCAAAGTCTTAGCATTTAAATCAATTGTTAATGTCGGGACCGTTGAAGATATAGAGTTGTCTAGTGGCGAAGGAAAAAAAGAGAAGGAAAAAAGATGTGAGTTCGAATTTTTTTAATTAACAAAAACTACCCATACTAATAATTAAATTAAAAAAGTTGAGTCATTATTTTTGTTTTATAATAAAGGATTTACAAATGTTTAAAATATTGTATGTAAATTTTGTAAAAGTAATTACAATTGACTTAAATATTTTTTAAACGGTCAAAATATGTATAATTATTAATGGAAATTAAAATTAAAGTGAGAAAAGTAAATTGATTTATTAATTAATTAAAATAAAAATTAAATTAAAATGAGACATAAAAATACTTGAGAGATTAAAAAATAGTGTAATTCACAATGTTATAGAGATTGCGTATATTTTTTTTAGTATTAGTATGGATAGTAGAAACTTTTTGTTCCGAAATATTTAATATAATTATATATTTAAAATTTAAATTTGAGACTACTAATTAAAATAAATAACCTCATACAACTTGATTCACTCATTTAGTGATAAATAAAAAGTCATTAAAATTGACTTAAAACTTGTCTTAACAAAAAATTGCTTAAAATTATTTAACTAGATTATAAATATTAATATTGCTTGAACTATTAATTTTAGATTATATTATATTCCTTTTCTTACGAGTGATATTTTTTTTATCAATAAATGTTAGTTGTTAATTTTTTGTGAGTGAAATGATTCAAATTCGTGATCTCTTTTTTTTCTTCATATTCTTCTTTTACTATTAAATCAATCTTATAATTTTTTATTGAGAAAAATATATGCATAAAACTATTCTCATCTCTTATTTTGAAATATATAATTTAGTTCATTTAACTTTTAAAGAATATATTTTAAATTAAAATTACAGTAAAATATTTGTTATTTACCACGTTACCTTTCACTCAATGCCCTAATAGTACTTTCTATCTACACATCAATATTACTACTACTCTTCGTAAGGAGTCATAAACAAAGTAAACGTTTTAGTAGTGACAAAAAGTCTAACCAAATTTATTATCGAAATTATTATAAAAATTAAATAATTTAGCTACATTATTTTTTGAAAAAATTGCATAAATATGTTAAGAAATGATTTATCTTCTCAAAAAATCATTCTTTAGTAAAAAATATTATATTTTTATAGAAAAAATGGTTAAAACTGTGGGGAATTTCTATCGGGTAATTAACTCTCACAAATAAAATTATCAATCCCCACAAAAGATCGTGAGAACACAACAAAGATTGCACAGTAAGAAAAATAATAACAAACACAAAAATTTAAACGTGATTTGACATCTCTTGCTCATGTCTACAGAATCGACTCAAAGTATTTCACTATCACAAAAATGATTATAAAATTGTAACTCACCCCAAATAATGTACCACTCTACAAACACGAGTACCTCATTCAATGGCTACGAGAAATGATAACACTCTCACACAAAAACACTTTTCTCTCAACAAAATGGATTTGTTTCACAATCTCTTTTCTCTCATCTATTTATAGTGAAAATTGTCACCAACTATAATAAATAAGTTCTCTTGAAAGTTGAAATTAAAAGAACTTCCAATATATCCATTCAACTAAGATTCAACTAGAAAAATACTATCTTTTACTTTGTATTTAAGCCACATAAACTTTAGTGATAGAAATTTAATTTCCAATATACATGTATTTTATCTTTTGGCTTAAAAATCTACAATTACAAACTATTAAAGGAAAAAAATGCTTATCTTAAAATAAGAAAAACAAAGTGTAATGTTTAAATCTTAAAAGGTAGGAAGTATAATACTAAAGGAATTTTTCTTAATGGATTTATACTATTAGTATAAATTTATCTAAAAAAAACTATTTGTATAAATTAATTCACACTATCCTTCAATTAAAAATCATGTTTGGTAAGACAGTGTAAATTTACACTCTTAATGTATATCCTTTTTATAAAATAAATAAAAATTAACACATTATTAATAAATTAGCTTTTGAGTTTGTTTGACGACGTGGTATAAAATGGGTCAGCATTACATAATTAATTTTAATACCAATCTCATTCGTAAGGGTTTCCATGACAAAAATCCCACCCAATCATATTTTAATACCAATCATATTTACTAAGATTATGTTCTCTCATCTCACATATCCAAACACATGCCAGAAAATATTCCGTTCGAGGAAAAGTCGGTATAATTTGTCGCTACGACAAACAATGTAAGTTTTTAGTTTGTCACAAGATAAAAGAACGAGAAAGAATATTTTGAGAAAACGAAGATCTTCTAAAATCTTTTTAAGGTTCTTATTATAACCTCATAGATTTGTTCAGATTTTCTTCTTACTTTGTTCTTTTTGTTTTTATATTTTACTTCTCATAACGATTATGGTGCTCTGCCATGTGACACTCTATTGCTCGCCGCCATAATATATTGTACTATGAGTGTTTGCTCTCACCACCGTGAAACTAGGACATGAGATTCTCTCTTGTTTGTTCATGTGTTAGCATTTTTTCTTATGAATAAAGGCAAATTAGTTTTAATTCTAGTCCAACCATTTATTGGTTAATAATTTAATAGCTTAAATGTTAAAAAATATAAATTGATAGCATAATTAGTGACACTTGTCATTTGAAGTGATCATATGTTTGATTTGGATTTGATAAAAAAAAAGTGCAAATGTAACATAACCCAAATTAAAGTATTTTAATTGGTTAACGTATATGTTTTGTCAAACTTAATTCAAACCGACGCGTGTAATTAACTTGCAAGTGATACATCAATTTTAAAATTTAGTAATTGAATTCTTGTTTGTTGCTTATATAATTTTTACATTATATGTTTTTAAATTAAAGAGGAATTTGTATATATTTGAAATTTGAAATATTACTCAGCTAAGAGATAATAAAAAATATTCTAAGCAAAATGATGACATAAAAACTCAAAAGTTCAAAGTTTCATAAAAAAAAACGTTTTTACAATCTGTTGGGACCCTTTGTTAATCATGAATTGAACCTAACCCTAGTCTTTTTTAGTATGTTCTCATTGAACTCTAACGTTTTAAATAATATATTTAATGTCTGTTTTCCTAACTATCATGCCTAAAGAATAGCTATAATGGGAGATTTATATTCCCTAGTTGACCCAGAAGAAATTTGTGGGTATATGATGACCCTACCTAACAAAGTGTGACAAAAACAAGGGGGGGAAATATAAAAGGAAAGAAAAGACCGATATCAAATTGGCTCAAAATTCACTGGATCTATACAGCTACTACTTACCGGTGAAACCTTCAAACGACGTCAATGTTTGACAACTTTTTTATGTAAATGGTAAATTATGAATTGTTTTTTTTATAAATGTGATCTCAAGGACAGAATTTTTAATTTAATGATAAATTTTGGAGGAGATATATTTTGTTGTGATTCAGGAGCAATTCCAATAGTGGACTTTGATGCTTAAATCAGGGTATGTGTGACAGAATAATAAATTAATGAAACTATTCATACATAAAAGAATATTATTAGATTTAAATAATATACATAAAAGCGTATTTGAAGAAAAAAATTATTAGATTTTTATTATGTTTCACGTGTGGGATCACATAATCATATATTTAAGTATTTGATTACTTAAGTTTGAACATTACTCTTATTATGATATTTTTAGGTTAAGTGCATATTCCAATTTAAACTATTAAATTTGATGTTCTTTGAACCAAATTGCTTTTTGGTCCGGACTAAATAGGGAAATCCAAGGTGACATTCATAACAATTATCCCTAGATCAGTATTACTCACTAAACAATGTTGACATAAGAGTTAGAGTTAATGTGAGTATTTCTTTCATAATAATTGCCTCCAAGTCAATATTACTTAAGATAAATAATATTGTTAACTTAAAATGCACCTGACTTTAGGATGATAACTTTCATTCATTCTTAGAGTGAGGACACGCGTATTTATAAATGGTGCTCTCCGTCCATCTTAAGGTCAGATTTTTTGCTTTAATTTCTTAAACCATTTTGATGGAAGCCTCTATTCATCTCAAACTCTAAGATGACAACATTCTTCCATTCTTAAATTGCCTTTAAAGATGACAGTCGTCATCCATCTTAAGGTAAGTTTTCCGCTTAATTTAATTTTTTAAATTGTCTCCCTCGAACTCTTATGACAACCTTCATCCATTCTTAGTGTGATGACACCTACATTTAAAGATGACAGCCTCTGTCCATCTTAAGATTGGGTTTTCCGCTTTAATTTCTTATATAAGCATGTTTCGCTGAAAAAAATGTTAGATTTGTTATGTTTCATATGTGTAGGATCACGTGATCATGTATTTAAGTATCTAATAACTTAGTTTAAATATTATTCTTATTCAGGTATTTCTGGGTTAAGTGAAAACTAAATATTAATTTAAGCTATTAAGCTTGATGTTCTCTAAAATGATTTTTTTAGCCCGAATTAAATAGGAAAGTCGGAATAACCCCACGTAACAATTATTATAAAAAAAAATATACCATATCCGAATGAAACCAACATTACTAGTTTAAATTATAGAATAATATAATGATACTCATATTATTCAGTGAAAGTTATTCATCACGTAGTTAATTAAGACCATGCTTTTTTATTTTTTTTTCACAGCAAGTACGAATTCCTTTTAGCAATGTTTGTGCACATAAATATAGTTTTTTGATATAAAAGTTGATGACATCAAATAGTATATGCTAAAGTTCAAATTTGAAAGGAATGGTTTTCTCACACAAATTTTATTTTCTTCTCTTATAAACTATCTTTATATCTTTTGAGTATATACGACTAATTTGAAAGGAATGGTTTTCTTACAAATTTTATTTTCTTCTCTTATAAACTATTTTTATATCTTTTGAGTATATACGACTAATTTTTTCCTATTGTCGTGTTCCATGTGTTGTGTTTTCGCCACCTGTACTTTAGGTTATACGTAAAAAAGGTTTGATTGAGGTTTACCAAATTGACAAGTACATCGTTTTAGTCGGTATCATGCACCGTTAGTCCTGTTATATATATATATATTGAAATTAATTATGGTTATTTCCACCTTGTTTATTTCATTCTCGAATATTTGTTAAATAGGACTATTTTCTTCTCTCTTTTTTGTGAGATGAGGATTGTTAGCTTTTTTAATAAAAAACTAAAAGTTTAAGCTAGTGATGTAATGAATGTGGTTAATTAAATGTATAATTGTTACAAATTTATATAGTGCCTTTTTAAATAAGAACAAAACTTAAATGCAATTCTTTAAATGTTTTTAGTATTGTTTTCTAATTAGAATTAAAATTTTACCTCAATAATAGATTATGCATATTTCCAAAGTAAAACTTCAATCTTAATTTAAAAATAAATATAAAAACATCTAACGAATTGTCTTTAAATTTGTCTTTTAAACAACGGGTTAATATGAAGTCCCATAAATCATTAGTATAAATCCATACCCTAATTGATTTAGAGAAATTTGGATACTCATAAAAAAAAAATTATTGATCATAAAACATTTTTATTCCGAACCATCCTCAAAGGTTTATAGTATTCTACTTTGCAAATTATTATAATTAGCATTTTGACATGCATCTTTTCATCCAGAACCATCGATCTGTTAAGATTATGACTAAGAACAAACATCCCTCTTGTACTCTTTGCTAGAAACACGGCATATAATATAACCTATAAACTTTTCTGTGACACGCCTTCTCATCCTTCTCGAACTCCAACATCATATCGATCCACTTACTGAGAAATTTCTTAGCAGCAAAACGAAAAGATCATGGAACTAGGGAAGTGGGACTGGGAACTTAATAATTTATAAACAAAAATTAACACTACAGTGGCACACCGCCATAGCTAGCCATGTATTCCAATGCAAATTGGTTAACTTTATGAAGTTGGCAATTGAGATTTCAGTAATATATATCAATAGTGATGAGACCTTAAACTTCGAAGAAGCCAGCCACACACACACACACATATATTTCGCCTTTCTTGACCTTCTCTTTAATTCCGCGTGACTGAGACTCATTATAGTCTCCTTTTC
Source organism: Glycine max (assembly GCF_000004515.6). Taxonomy (NCBI): domain Eukaryota; kingdom Viridiplantae; phylum Streptophyta; class Magnoliopsida; order Fabales; family Fabaceae; genus Glycine; species Glycine max. The sequence continues at coordinate 39,587,877 of NC_016090.4, forward strand.
ATGCAACTACACTACTTTAATATTACTTAGCCAGTGGCCTCTAGCTATCACACCAAATAAAGTATATATATATATATATATATATAATTCCAAAATAAAAACGCGTTAATTATTGTTAAGAAAAATCGATCACCACCGCCGACTAGAGAAAAAGTTTAATTTAATTAGTATAACTAGTTAATTATTTTTATATACTGCTCTAGCTAGGAAACGATCAATTACTACAAAGGAGGGGGGGGGGGGGGGGGGGGGGGAATCAATAATTGGAGGAAGAAAAAGTGGAATTTGAATCTCACATAGTAACAGAAGAAAAAGGTCTGGGTGTGGGGGGCTCCCCAAGCTGGCTCTGGAGCGCAGTGCAAGGGTGGTGTGGGAAGCTTAGGGATAAGAAGTAAAAACACATATCCCTATCATATCATGCATATGAGATATGGCTGGCTAAAAGGAACATATATCTATGCATATTAATTCATTCCTCTCTCTCTCATATATCTTTGGTGTGTAGCAATTTGGAGGATTGCTTTTGTTGGAGCATTAATTTGATATATAGGATCATATAGTATAGTAGTACTACTGGAGCAAGATTGGAATGAATGATGGTGTGGCTACTAGCTATAATACCCATTCATCATTTCATTCATTCCAAAGCAAAAAATTTAATAATAATATATACAAGACCTTTAGAGAAACGCCAAGCTCGTAGCTTACAATCTTTTCATGAAAAGGAGAGACTCCTATGAAGTTCAAGGCCTCATGCACATGCATCCCTCTCTCCCTCCCATGAAATTTTAACCACTTCTCAAAGTGGAGAAGGTGGGGTATCCTCCCTATGATTTTCCGAAATAAAGCTACTCATATGCTGCCACAAACTTGTACTTGCATATATGTATGTGGCCTGTAGGTAATCAAGAGTTGTAACATTAATTAAACTATAACTAGAGGGTAGTTAGGTGCTTTATTTATCAACAACACTTCACTGTCAACTCATTGAAGAGGCTAGGCTTGTTATTTGTTAATACCTACTTTAAGTTAATTAATTACTACTACTTTATCATTAACATGGACGTTGAATTATGTATATATATAATTAGTTAAAGATTATTTACAACACACCGAAAGTGACATTCTTCAATCATTTCTCAGCTTCCATGTACCAGCGAAGTAGTATATATCGATCAAGCACATTAATTCACAGATTCATATGTCCTTTCAATCGAAGTACATCGATGGAGAAACTATACGTGCAACTAGCCTATAGGATAACCGGATTGTGTCGTAAAAAGCTAATAGTCCAAAATCCAAACTAAAGAACTATCTAATCTACACTGTAGCACTACGAGGGCGTAGCGTTTGTTTGTTTTTAATCATTTTCATAATTTTCCCACTATGAAATAATGTGTATTCTCGACGCGTAAAGATACATCTTTTTGAAAAATCTTTTTAATTAGTACTTTATAATTAATATTAAGTAAAGACTAAATGTTTTTTTAATCTTAGAAATATAAAAATGTTTGATATTTTTATTTAATATTTAAGGATTTTTTAAAAATATTCCAAAAGGATTTATAATTTTTTTAAAAAAGTGTTTATGAGTAGCTTGTAAATAATTTCAAAATAAAAAAATTCAAACTTTTGATATATTGAATATATATTTTAATAACATTCTTTTAAATTTTTTGATAAATATTCTTGAACACTGACTTCATACAACTATAACATGCAAAAACATTGTGAGGATGAACGAGTTTTATTTTCTTTGCTCCCTTGTAAAGTTCCATTATGTGAATCAGAAAAATCCTAATAATCAAATGGCTATTATAACTTGGCAATACATTATAAACATGTTAAAAAAACTTGTATTCTCATATAATATATATATATATTTTTAAAAAATATATAATTTTAAGTGTGACTAAATCTCCTAATAAATATCAGTCTCAAGCATCCCAAAAGTCCAAGACTTGTGACAATATATTAAAGTTAGTGGTTATTTAAAAAAAACTAAAATATACTATATTTTAAATATTTTTTTTATTATGCATTGAAATTTATTGAGTAACTTTCACTTTTTACTTAACAAATTTCATTTGTAATTTAATAAATTTGAACTAATAATAACAAAAAGTGTGTTAAGCAATACATTATTAACATTCTTTCTTTTACTAAATTAACCTGGTATGTTGCTGACGAGAGAAAATTCAAAAGCAAGAAAATAAATAGCATGAATTAATACGTAGATTAGAGCATGTGATGCGAGTAGATTTTTTTGGTATTTGGTTAAAGGCAGAAAACGAGTATGATAGTGAAGAAAATATAGTTGGCCAAATGGGCAACAGACACATGGCAGCAGTGGGGTGTGAAGTTGAGGTTGAGATTGGTGATGGATTTAAGATCCTAAGTCAGTGAGTATAAATTATAAAAAATAAAATCAATAAATTTAATTATATAAATATAAATAAAATAAAATATAAAAATATAAAAATTTATTTATAAATTTAATAAATTTTAAAAGATGAGGAATATAAATATACACTTTCGATTGGGTGTAGGTCCGCCACTGGTTGGGAGAGTGGGCAGAAACAGTTGTGTAAGTGACAATGCCAATGGTTTATGTATTTGGGTCCAGCCTACTCACTCACCTCAGGCTCTCATTGCTCATTCACTCATCCACACCACGTGCCTCGTCCTCTCTTCCACCCATTTTACTCAGCTCTTTCCTTGCCACCTCATCATCGCCTACTATTTATAGATTTTTCCATTAGGATCCTTTTAGATGACGCTTGATATTGATGCCTAAGATTAAATTTCTTGAATTTAATTTTGAATCAAGATATTATGAGGATAAAAAGTATACTTTTTGAAACAGGAATAAATTCTAAACATTTTAATATTTATAAGAATTAAAAACATATTTTTTTTTCTTACAAATAAAAAGACTACCGGTAGTATTTACGTGTATATTGTGTAGCAAAACTTAAATTTACACTTTTCAGGTGAAATGTTTCTATTTTTCTTTGATGGAACCAGCATGTTAAGCTTTTGTGTCAATTATAGAATATATTGTTTTTATTTAATTATTTTTCCCGATTCATTGAGCTTCCTTTCGCTATTGTGGACCCAAAGAATCAGATGAGGATGACATGTCATCATCATTGCCTCCTAATTCTCCTTCCATTATGTTTGACTATTTGCTTATTATTAAAGACCCCTTCGCTTTCCAAAAGTAATCTTGTAAAATGGTACTTCTATTATCTGATTTTACACACTGACCCCTGTAAAGCGGTAAATCCTTATTGATTGATTATTACGTGTTTGTAAATATGTCATGTGTAATTGAGTGCATGAAAATTCCATTCCTTCTCATGAGGATGATCGGTTGCTACCTAACTTAATTTATACATTAGAAGTACCTTTTTCATAAAAAGAAAAGGAAAACCCATTGCGATTGTGATGATGAAAGAATAAATTCTCACAAAATTATTTGCCAATCCTTGCGCAATTTTTTTAACAACCAGAACATAGTAGGATCTAATAAAATAATGGCACGGAATATAATGTCATAAAATAGTCACATACCGATCGAAAACAAAAACAACGTTCTAAAATACCAAAAGAAAACTGCCTTATCATGATTTGACAATCAAAAACGATATTTGCACATTAAAAAGTTTAATACACTGTGACGCTTAAAAAAAAATAAAGATAAAAAAGTAGTCTAAAATATGCCTTTTGATTATTTAAAATGACGTAATAATATTTTAATGTAGAAGAGAGAAGAAAGAGCATTAACTCTCCCACTCCCATCACATGCATCTATCATGTTCAATCCCCTATTTAAGCTCCTCAACCCCTCTTTCTTCTTCATTCATTCCAAAACTCACATTCTCATTTCCAAACCCAGTAAAGCTTCTTCAAACAAAGAAAACCACTTTCAAAAGGCACAATTCTTACTTTCTCAAAACCCAAACCAAACCAAACCGAACCGGAAAAAAAAAAACATCATTCAGAATGGAGAACTTGTTTCGCCTAGTAGACAACGAAGACTTGTTCTCTCGCCGTTGCATTTGGGTGAATGGCCCTATAATCGTAGGGGCAGGACCCTCAGGGCTAGCCACAGCAGCATGCCTTAGAGAACAAGGGGTACCCTTCATGGTTCTCGAACGTGCAGATTGCATAGCCTCACTGTGGCAAAAAAGAACCTACGACAGGCTCAAACTTCACCTTCCAAAACAATTCTGCCAGCTCCCGAAACTACCCTTCCCTGAAGACTTCCCCGAATACCCCACAAAGAAACAGTTCATAGAGTACTTAGAATCCTACGCTAAGCACTTCGAGATCAACCCTCAGTTCAACGAGTGTGTGCAGTCCGCGAGGTACGACGAGACAAGCGGCTTGTGGAGGGTTAAGACCGTTTCATCCTCGAGTGGCGCGGCTCGCGGCGAGGTTGAGTACATTTGCAGGTGGCTCGTGGTGGCCACCGGGGAGAATGCGGAGTGTGTTATGCCTGAGATTGAAGGGTTGAGTGAGTTCAAAGGTGATGTGATCCATGCTTGTGATTACAAGTCAGGGGAGAGATTCAGGGGAAAGAAGGTTCTTGTTGTTGGATGTGGCAATTCCGGCATGGAACTCTCACTTGACCTTTGCAACCACCATTCTTCTCCGTCCATGGTTGTTCGTAGCTCGGTAAGTTTAATTGTCATACACTGTCAGCATAAAAAAAATATTGCACTACCAATCAATCAAAAATCATCCATTAGATGACTTTTAAAGTAGTTATTATAAAAGTCAAGAAAATTTTCCTATATGGAGGAACTGTGATTGAATGATAGTTAATTTATATTCACAATCAATCAGAAATCGTCCATCTGATGACTTTTAAAGTAACAAGACTTTTAAAGTGGTTACTTTAAAAGTCAAGAAATGGATGGATGATCTGTGATTTGATGACAATTGTTTCTTTGTCAAAGAAAGAAATATATGTTTTGAGGATGGAATCTAACAGGGGTGTTCTGTTTTTGGATACAGGTTCACGTGTTGCCTAGAGAAGTGTTTGGAATATCAACTTTTGAATTGGCGGTTATGTTGCTGCAATGGCTGCCCCTTTGGCTTGTTGACAAGATTCTCTTGATCTTGGCATGGTTTGTTTTGGGGAACATTGAGAAGTTGGGGCTCAAAAGGCCTTCAAAGGGTCCTTTGGAGATGAAGAACAGAAAGGGGAAGACCCCAGTTTTGGATATTGGTGCCTTGGAGAGGATTAGATCCGGTGACATAGAAGTGGTGCCAGGAATCAAGAGGTTCAATAATGGTGAAGTTGAGTTTATTAATGGTGAAAAGCTTGATATTGATGCAATAGTGCTTGCAACCGGTTACCGCAGCAATGTCCCTTCTTGGCTTCAGGTGAGAATATGTTCTAGATCGCTTGTTTTTTTTAAAATAGAAAAAAAGGGATTTTTATTTTTGTTTTTCTAATATTTTCACCACAGAAGATTGTCAGTTCAGAAAGCCTTTTGAGGCAGATTGGTTTTGTTTTGTCCTTTTTAACTTTTTGGGTGGGGGATGTTTTAGAAGCTTCTTAATTATCTCTGAAATTTAATAGTGAACTAATGTTGTTTTGGTTATGTTATGTGCAGGAAGGTGAATTTTTCTCAAAGAATGGATACCCAAAGATGCCATTCCCTCATGGTTGGAAGGGAAATGCTGGACTTTATGCTGTGGGGTTCACAAAGAGAGGGCTCTCTGGTGCTTCTTCTGATGCTGTGAAAATTGCTCAAGATATTGGCCAAGTTTGGAAAAATGAGACTAAGCAAAAGAAACAGCGCACTACTGCTTGTCATAGACGTTGCATTTCACAGTTCTAAATTGTTTCTAAAACAAAAGGACTTGACATCACATACATGACCACTAGCTAGTGCTGCTTTAATTTAATTTCTTTAGTCTCAGGAATTTTGTTTTTGTATAAACAAAATAACAATATCTTGTAAAAAAAACACACACACCGAAAGAAAAAAAATAGCACACAGATAGAGCCCTCTCCGATGACCAAGGTTTTTATATGGTTGGTCGTTTTTTTTTAAGAAAAAAAAAACGAAGGATGATGAGGCTTTTTCCTTACTTTAATTTCATTTAATTTTCCCCCCCTATGTTCATGTAACTTACAAATAAATATGTAACAAGTACAGTACGTACTTCAATGATCAAGTTCAATGCAAGAATTTCATTTCAACTTTTCAACTTCACTTTCAATCTCTCTCTCTCTCTCTCTCTCTCTCTCTCTCTCTCTCTCTCTCTCTCTCTCTCTCTTCCTTTTGTGTCAGTATATTTTCCTTTTTCTGGCAAAGAAGTTCATGTCATTGATTAGTAGAGAAAGTTTTTGACTTTGATTCCCATATATAGCCAATAAGCAAGAATATAAGGATCGAATATACACACGGTTGGATACAACATCATGAGTCTCCCATTCGAGTTTAACAGCCATTAGTCTTTGGTTGCATATAGCAAAATCCCAACATTTGATGAAGAGAAAGGAGGAAAGGTCATTAACTGTTTTCTATTTTGAGGCTTTATCTTAGATTATCAAATCGTTTTCTTTCTTTCTTGTCACTTGATTCCAACCGGTAAGACTTATAAGTGATCCATAAGCAAGGAAAGTACTGAATCTGAGTGAGGAATTCAAAGCACAACAACTTAACTGATGATGCAAATTTATTCTTGTTGAATCGGATATGATGAGTATTGCATTAAAATCGTTCGTGTGATGTATGGTTTGTTATCCTGTTCATCTGACACATTTGCAAATATAGATGTTGTAACTTATGCTGTCTTTTCTCAAAATAGCAGAGATATGTTATATACTTATATCCCTCAATGGCCCACTGATTCAGTGTATGTGTTGACAACTTTCTCAGCAACTTCTAACATCAGATGAGTGGGACCTATTAGAGAATGCAGCTCAACCGCATGAATCCACTCCACCAGAAATTATCAGATAGTTTAAAATAATTATAACTCAAATTAATTTTTATTGTAATTAGATGATATTAGTTTTTTTCTTGTAACTTGAATACCTTAAATACTATATAAATCACGTAAAGATTAGCTGAAACTAGCTATCTATGCACCTATGGATGGTGGATTGAAACTATTTAATAATTTAGCCAAAGATTGTTACATAAATATTATTCTTTTTAAAATTGGTACATTGGGTTCCATCCAGGTAGAGAAATGCTATTGCTCGGATCATACAAAATACTGCTACACTGCACATGCCTAAAGGTTAGAGCCACAATAATGTAAATCACAGTCAAATCATTACTGTACAGCATAATTCCAAACTGCATGTAATACAGTTCACATCAGTTGGAAACTAATTATTAAGCCATATAAATAGAATGCATAGTTTCAGACTTTCAGGTTTGTTGTATAAAAATAATTTTTTCTTGTTCACCGAAACAGATCAAATAAAATTATATTCATGGAGCTTTGTTAATAGAATTTTTTTTTTCACATTCTGTGTATATACTTTGAAAAAAGAGAGGTAAAGGAAAAAAAAATAGATGTAATTAATGTGAGAGAAAATAAAATATATATAAGATTTTTTTTTGCAAATAAAGAAAATATAAGATTAGTAATGTGAAAACATCAAGATAATAAAACACCATTTATAACATTCTATAACTTTGCGGTTTGCACATGTAATATTAGACCTATCACCCATGCAATGGACTTCTAGTGGCAATCTCAACATGACTCTGTTTCAGTAATATTGAAGGTGTTTTTCTATTCTATTATACTTTTATAAAAAAAACAAATTCTTTTTTTTTCACCTTTTTATTCAACCAAAATAATAGAAGTAAGAATGTAACATTGTTTTTTTATTTTTTCTTTTTCTTTTACATCAAATAATAGAAAAAAGAACTATAATTTGTCTCATTTTCTTTTTCCATTTCCTTCTCTCCTCCCAATTAGTGTAAAATTTGACAAACCGTCTGTTTTCTAAGTTTTTATGTATAAAATTAAAAAATAGGATAAGCAAGGAACACGTTTATTTGCTGATAAAAAAATGTTTTTAATGTAACTTTAATTAAGTATGTTGAAAAAAAATGTCATATTATGCTTATGTTTTTATTTTTTATGCGTCGAATATATAATTCTGGAAAAGAATTATATAGGTTGATAAGTGATAATATGTATTTATAAGAGTATGTGTTATTGACGGTAACATTTGTAAATTTTTCAAAACAACACAGTACGTGAACTTAATAATTTAGAATAAAAAAAAGAGAAATGTTACACTTATTATAATTTTTTACAATATTTTTATAACTATTTTCTTCATCCCATCACTCATCTTGTTCAATACTTCTTTCTATCTTTTTCTTAAATTATAAGAATTTTATTTTTCAAACCCTAACGTCATATCTTATCAAATCTTTGATTTTTTTTTATGAAGTTTTCACTAAATTTCTTACTTTAAAACTTTTAAAATTATTTTATATCTCGAATACATCATAAACTATTAAATAATAATTTGGATAGAAAATGATAAATTGAGGGTTTTGATCGAGGAGAAGAACATTAATGGGACATAAATTTGTTAATTTTAAAAACAAAGGAACTAATTAACTTAAAAAAACAGCAATATAAAATTTTATTTAATAATATTTAAATTTACTTAATTATTACTGTTTATTGTAATTATTCAAAAAATATTACTTTAAAGTATAAACAAGTCAAATAAAACAGTATTATTTTTAGAGAAATATATACACGCAACAAATTATAACCATATGTATAATAATGATGATGAACTTTGTCCTGGACTTCTCTTTGAGAATTTGGACCCAATTTGACAAATAAGTGTATGCTGAATAAGTAAAGCACATCATTTGGACCTTAAACAAATATGTCATCGAAAATCGTCCAATGGCAAATAAACAACATTTAAGTATAAAATCATGGCTAACTATGTTAGAGGTAATAATTTTATTTGAATTTCTTTTTATCGGTAGAAACTGAACATAAATATTAAAAAAGTTATAATAATTTGCATATATTACTTAACTATGCAGTAACCTACTAACAGCACGCTAGACCCTTCATACTGTCTCACGTAAAAAATACTACAATAACTAATCGAGGAATAATACAAATAAATATCATAATGTATGAGGTATTGTTTCTAACTTTAATCCTTTATAAGTTTATTACCGAAATTTGACTTGATTGTGCTCAATCCGTCCAATATTCAGAGGACTGCGATGGGAAAAAAATGGTCTTAATGCTAATGCCTAAGAATCTGACTAATTGCACTAGACTATGAACATGAAGTTATGGTAAACCAACTACATTTTATCTATTTTTATTTTCTTATCAAAATGAGTACCATCGAAGACTGAACCAAAGTCAAATAAACAGTAAATATTTTAGAGAGGGAAGACCATATAAAATTTGGCCGAATACACTGCATATGACACCCCTAAAGACAGCAGCCCTACAAGTTTGTAGGGTATATGACTCAGTGGCTAAGACTCCAATCCATACAGAGTTAGATGTTTGCACGTAAAAAAACAACTCACATTATATAACTCATCATCAAATAAATCAAATCACCACACCTTTCAACTTCATCCATCTCCCTCCTATTCGTCAGATGCCAATTGTAACCATTGCTTTACCCATTGATTGTTTTAGGAGAAATAGGAAAAGGGAAAAAATTATTAATTTGAGATAAAAAAAAATTATTGAGATTCATAAGATTTCCCCCCTAAATTTCCATGAAATAGAATAGAATAACTCTTTTTCAAAAAATTATTATAATTATTATTTGCTGATTTTTTTTTTAAAAAAAAAACTAGCAAGGAATGAATTCTTGATTACTTAATTAGTTTAGACGTATAATGACATATTAAGGACCAAGTCCTTTAAAAGTTTATGTACTTTGAGCAATTAAACAAGCTAGTACTACTATAAGTTAAGCTTTTGACAACATATATATCTGTAAAACGTGTAGATGTAGTCTTCGCGATATGATATGACAATACCTAAAATTTCCATTTATCTGTTCATATATAGTAAATATAATATATCAATGCAAAAATGAACAAAGTCGATCATTAAAATAAGAGATCCTAACACTCATATATTGTCAAGAAATTCACTTGAATATTCAGTAACATGAATTTCCAACAAACTTAGAAGGATTCCATTTTGGTGCCAGCAGGAAACCTCTAATATGAGGATTGTTGAGAATTCATATTAGAAAATGCTACACATTTTTAAAGAATTCAAGAACAAACTGCACATTCCAATAAGAAATTGTAATTTATAAGATGTATTAGAAGCTTCAACTAAATGAATATATATATATATATATATATATATATATATATATATATATATATATATATATATATATATATATGTTCCTTCTTTATTGGTCAAATTCATATAAAATTATATCATTCTTGTAACAATTTTTTTTCTTGAAACTCTATCACTGTTTATCTCAATTTCCCTCAAAATCCAACAATTAATATTAGAGCCACTTCAGGGTAGTACACGGATGCAATTCAAAAGTCTTCCTTCTATATATGTCTTGCATGTGCAACTATAAACCAATTAAGTTGGTCGTCAGGCCCAACAAAGTCACCAGAATTTACCTGAAAAGAAAAGGTTTACGATTTAAATTTGAATAATATGTTTCTTACAAATTTATTATGACCTCACAGTTAACAAACTTACCATGTTAATAAGATTGCTATGTCTCAAAAAAACTATGACTCTATGAGAAATTTGACGACAAAGATTTTTCAAAGCTTGTTACTGCTTCATAAACGAGACGTAGCATGCAGAAACAGCCCATATGAGTGCCCATACCGAGTTATTCAATAATTACAAAACTTTTCAACTTTGAAATGGCCCTTCTAAGTTCTTCACCACAACAACCTCAACTTGATCTCAGAATCTGACATGGAGTTGTTTTTAATTTTCAAACTTGACTGCACTTAACAGCTCCACTTGATTTGTCTTGTTTCTCTTGGCCTTCATTACATGTTTCTAACCTTTTCTTCTCATTGGTGACATTAACTTGTAAAACCATTCAAAATAAACACATGGGGTGGCCAGTATTCTTCTCTTCCACAAGGACCCATCATTCTTCTTCTGCTTCCTCAAACTACACTTGCTACTAGTGTTGCTAATCAGAACTTGTTCTCTCTTCACATGCTCGTGTCCACTATGGACTTGTGCAGTTGGACCCACAAATTTCCAAATTCGAAAAAAAAAAATACTTCTATGGGTAAGGTTTCTAGATGTCAAAGCCATGATACGCATATGAGAAAAAATTATTTTCTAAAAAGAAATTTTCAGTAAGTAGATATGTAAGTATACTGTATATGTCGCAACTACACCATAGATAGTAATAAAGATACAATCCCAAACGTGATGTGTGTTCATCATATATCATTTATAATATTAAATATGCTGCAGATTTTTAAAAAAATTATATAAGCTGTAGATTTTAATTTTGCATACACGTCTTTATTCTTTGCAGAGAAATGCTAGTGATATTTTATATGACACTTTATTTCTAAGATTCTTTATGATTTATTAGAATTTATTAAAAATGATTATTTTTTACTTTTTATTTAATAATTTTTTTCTCTTAGTTTATATTAAACGAGAAGTAAAATTTATAAAATTAATGATTTCCAATAAATTCTAAAAAAAATGTTTGAGGGAAAATATGAGAGAGTATCGGTAGGCTTCTTCCTCTTTTGTATTGTTGAAGTGCCACTTAGTATGTACTATTTAAGGTGCAATTAATATCAACGTCTTAAATTTCATTCCTCGCATACTGAAAGATAATGGAATTAATGCAGCAACACACTTTTATTACTGTGTGAAGTTCTCACACACACACACACACACATATATATATATATATATATATATATATATATATATATATATAAAAGACACACACTCTACTTATTAGTTGGACTCACATAAAATTCTTATATATAGCTTTTCTCACTCATAATATTTTTTACTTATTTGTTTTTGAAAAACACTGTTAAATGCTTGAATTGTTATTCACCATCTTTTTGCTCTTGCTCCATTAATTTTGCGTGTCGTGAATTTTGTTATCAATCCTATTTTGCAACTAAAATGAAAAGAAATTAAGGTTCTAAAAAGGCATGCACTCAAGTAAGGAGAGGAAATTAGAACGGCTAAAAAGGATACATATATATCATTAGTGGGGTTCCACACACCCAATGACGATAATTTGTTCATTGAAATGACTATACTGAGTGCTTCCTTTTCATATATATATATATATATATATATATATATATATATATATATATATATATATATATATATATATATATAACATGTTTATGTTACTCTATTAAAATTAAATTAAAATCAAATGTTAAGTGGATTTTCATTGAATCTAGAAATTAACTTGGATTGGTCACTTGGTTCCACTTAATACTCACTTGATGGGACTGATGATCAAAGAAAAACATCCTTAAACATAAGACATAGAAACAAAGATAGGGTCTGATGATTGTGTTGCGGTAGACAAAAGCAGACCTCTTCTTCCCAGGCTGTAACCCTTAGTCAAGCAGACCTAGTTGTCAACCCATCCCTTGTTTAGTGTAGGACAATTGTACTACATCACTATCCCACTAAGGTGGGATCTCTCAACTAAAGTTCTGAATTTGTGGACCATGCAAGAGCTAGGACCCTAGGAGTTCAAACTTATATGCGAGCCAAAACCTCCCCAACAATATATGCACGTGTAAGTTAACTACACTAATTAGGACAAACATTTCAATGCATTTCAAACAAACTCCATAGTAAAAAAAAATAGACATTATTCTTGATGTATGCTAAATGAGTATTATATAATAATGCATACAGTGAAGAGAGTTGGTGAAAGAGACATGAATTGATTCCCACACACAAGAACTCTAAGAACAATTTCACTAATTAGCGATTAATTAAATTTTGTGTGTGTACAGAGTACACACAATGTCTTCATTTCTAGCTACATTTAAGTATCGGTGTTGATTACAATGATTCAGCATAATTATATAGTACAATCCTAAATTAGTTTATATTGTAGTACTGCTTTATAAGGTTGCTCCTAATTAAGGCTATAAATATCTAAGATGTTTTAATTAACATGCAACCAAGAGAAGAACCATAATGATGGATATATCACAAGATTTTAAATTGTGGTCGCAATCATAATTTAATATGTTGCCTCATTTCATATTGTGAAAAATTGGAAACAAACACATATATGCAGGCACAATAGCAGTTGAATTGAGGTTACAGACACTATAAAAACCTTGACTTTGCAGCTGAAATGATAGTTGCAGATCATTTTTTAAAACTTTTGATTACAATACCAAGCCTAAAACAATAGCTGAGGCCTAGAGTCTTTTTTTTTTTCTTTCTCTTTTTGGATTACATAGGAAATAAAGTGAAAACACAGACTAACAAACAAAATTATACCTAATGGATATGCTAATAGCTAGTGTTGAAGTTCGGCAGCAGTAGGGACTAGTCAATCCAACGCATTCAAAGCTAAGACCGAGGACAAATTGTTTAATTTACTGTATAAAACTATAATACAGTTCACAAAGACAAATTACACAATTTAATGTTCTGCCCAAAATGAGTGTGGAGGTAAATTCAGAATGTAATGCTACAAACTCAAAATAGGCTTCTTTTTTTTTGGATAAGTAAATGTTAATTGTTAGTATTTTGTTAATGGATGGAATCAAACCCATAACTTTTTTCTCTCTTCCTTCTTCTTTTACCACCAAACTTGACATTTTCCTCCCTCGAAGTAGGCTGCTGGCCGACTTCTCCAAATTCAATGGAAGTGAGTGGAAAATTGGACAAGCTGAGGCACCAGAATGAATTGGTGGGGACATGCAAAAATTCTCTAAACTTAAGTCATTAATGATCATATTAGAGTGACAAGATATTTAATGCGTATATATTATGGTGATATTCACTGTATAATTAGTTATATGTTGGCATGAGAACTGGGTTGAGATCCTTGGCCCAAGGCGCAGGACTCCGTTTCGGTAATTATACATTGTTTTGGTTAGAATAGCTACTCGCCTACTCTTAGCTAAAATATTGTTATATATCCTTAGTATTGGTGTTAATGTTGGTATCTTTGGGTTCTTTAGTATTTGAATTTGAGACTATTGCTTTGGGCACCCAACATTCTTCTAGTAGACCCAGCCAGCAAATTATTGTAAATTTCAAAAGTACTCCTATTAATAAATATAGGGATTCATAATTCGTAAGAGTAAGTAAACGAATTCATAACCCGTAACATGTAATCCATATACAGATTACAGTTTTCTTTTTAAATGTTTTACAAATTAATGACTCATGCAGGATTTAAATCTGTAACTTTCATATTATTAGCACGACGCTCAAAGCAACTGAGCTAATTGGTCACTTATGTTATAAAATAATTAATGTCGTCATATATAACACTAAATTTTTTAATATATATTTAATGTACATGTAAATTTACATAATAAATTTTGTGATAATTAATTTTGATCTAATAATTAATTTGTTTATATATATATAAATTTTTATGAAACCTATGATTTTTATTTAAAATTTATATATGCAAAAAAATATATTATTATATCAAAATTAATTGTAATAAGGCCAAAAACTTGTTACAATTAATTTTTATCTAATAATGTACTTTTTTACGTATATAAATTTTAAATAAAAATCATAGGTTTCATAAAAATTTATATATGTAAACAAATTAATTATTAGATCAAAATTAATTGTCACAAAATTTATTATGTAAATTTACATGTGCATTAAATATACATTAGAAATTTTAGTGTTATATATAACGACATTAATTATTTTATAACATAATTGACCTATTAGATTAGTTGGTTTGAGCGTCATGCTAATAATTTGAAAGTCATCCGTAAGTTTATGGATTACATAAACTTATGGAATATGTATTTGTAACTCAGATTATGAATCCGTATGTTTTAACAGGGATACTTTTGGAATTTTCAATAATTTTATGGGTGTATTAAAAGAATGCTGGTGCACGAAGCAATTTCCTGAATTTGAAAGAGTTGTGATATAAATTGGGCTTAAGTTTGGTCTGTAACAATTAAGATGAAGAGGCATTTAGGGTTGAAAATTACAAAATTATTGGAGGAAAAAAGGTGGGGGAATAGAAAATAAGAATAAGAGAAAGTGAATTTTAAAAATAATTGATGATATGATAATTAAAATGAGTGTCTCGCTATTTTTTGTGGAGTGTGAAATGAATATAAAGAAGTTAAGTAGAAATAGAACGAAGATATAATTAAAAAGAAATAAGGAAAAAGTGAGAAATGTGATTAAAAAGAAGCAAAAGGATAAAAAAAATGTAAAAAGGATTTGAAAGAAATGAAAGAAAACCAGTTACATTAAATCATTAATATATCCAAAATATATTGATTTAAGTTATTCTCGTGTATGTGATTGACGGAAAATAATGTTAGTTTGGATCTAGTCCATTATAGAGAAGCAAGTTGATTGAATTATTCCATGGCAAATAAACCTCGTCGTCTCTTAATCATACTTGGGCCAACGTTGAATGGGAGAAAATCTCCAATAGAAGAAACCAAGAGTTGATAATGGAACTAATAATAGAAATGTGAACACCTGTGATTGACGGAAAATAAACTCAGCTTCGTGTCCACATTATAAGGAGAAGCAAATTGTTAATTTCATCCATGGACAACCAAACTCCTTTCTTAATCTTACTGGGGCCAACCATTATTGTGTTCGCGAGAAAATTTTCCATTACAAGAAAGTTGATAGATCAAATAATACACATGTGAAACACTTGCTCTTTTGAAATTAAAAAAATAAAATAAAATCATTACTTATGTATATATATTATCATCCATTACCACTTGTCCACCTGTATGAGTGCTTCTAATATTTTGATCATATCTCACTCATAAACAGGTTCTAACTCCTAACATCATTTTTCCAGACGCGAGAAAATTCTTAATATTTATTTTAGGGAGAAATAAGTAATATAGCAAAAGTTAATTGCTGTAAAAATAGTCGAGACCGAACGTTACCTTGTGATTTAATACGTAAGAAATTTCTTATCATGAAGCAATTTATCTTGCCATTTAAACATTTGTTGATTATAGCATTACATTAAAAATAAAAATAAAAGGTATGTGGGGGTGAGATAGCAAAACGTGGGTAAGAATAAGAACTCTCCACAAGTTGAAATAAAAAATAAAAAATATCAACCCAAAATATCAGACCCACAGCCCAAAACGAATGAATTGTCTGAGTAAAGCTTCAAACAATAAAAAATATCAACCCAAAATAAAAAAGATCTATTCTTTCTTTTGATTAACTATTTTTTTACTTGTTTAAAGAAAACTATTTTTTTATTATATATTTTCTCTTTCTCTACTACATAACGATTTCTATACAAAATTTGACAGTGAAGTTGATATTATAAGATTTTATAAAAGAAAATAGTTTACATTATTATTATTATTATTATTATTATGAATATGTTATTAATTTAAATGTATATTTAAATAAAATTATATAAATTATTTTTATTATGAATATATTATTATTATCTTTAAATTCAAAATAAATCTTACTTATATAATTGCATCTGTAATGACATGATCTATATTGAAACTGTGTAACTCCATTGGTTATTATAATTTTTAAACCAGTCCCCATTAAGAAATGTCGCTTCTTTTTACTTTATGCAATTGCAACTTAAACAACTATCTATTCTCAAATTACCGTTTCTTGTTTCTTGCATTAGATTTTGTTTTCTTGGTTTTTTTTTACTGGGATCCGTACATATAAGACGCCTTTTTCTAGTTTCTTGTTAAGCAATGGTAGCTTAAATATGTGGGCTTTATAGCCATATTAACTTTTCGGCCCTAACTCACATCGATCAAAGCTGAATAGGTTTTTTTTTTCTTCTTTAATTGCGAATCGCCATTTCATATTTCAACCCCACAACATCGACAACAAAAAACTTTGTGTCATTATATCTATTATTTTTTACCATGTGTAATGAGAATATATGTTACAGCTAAGAACTTAATATATACAGTTATCCAGCTCTAAAAAATTAGAACTCAATTTTATTATTCAGTGATAAATATTTAATTATTAAAATAAAATTTAATATTAATGTATTTTCAATTATCATCTTTTTATCCATTTTGTAATTTATTGAATAATATTTCAAAACTGTAGTTATTTAAATAATGCCTATGTTTGACTTAAACTTTTTAAAAAATACTCCTTCATATTTAATATTCTCCTCATTCCATTTTGATTGATGAATCAAACTATAGTCTATAGCTCAAGTTTAACAATTGAAATTTTTAACTTTCCAGTCAAAAATTTTTTTAACTCAAATTTAAGTTTTTTATTAATGAACCGAATTAAATTAAAAAAATAATTATTGAATAAAATATTAAATTAATTTAAAATTGTTTCAGTTTATTCTCAATCCTGTTCAAATTTAAAAATGGGGATTAGAACTTTAAAAATAAATAAAAAAGTTATTATTACCGTTAATGTATCATGATTGACTTCGTTTGTCATTATCAGTACTTTTTTCACGAGGAAACACCATCCGTGTTTGGGAGCCTAAAATCACACTAGTTATTTATTTATTTAATATTTATAAAACATCTACATCTCTATTATCATCAACCCCAACTTTTTCCTTTTGGTTGAGGCTACTGTTATTTTTCCATCAATCGTTACTAAAACTTAATAATGAGCAAACGTTTTTGGAAAAACGACTATTATGAATACTCATTGGGTTGTTAATGATTTACTTTATGCTTCCTATTAACAACTATCATAAACAATTACTTAAAGAATTAATAAATATTTTCTTAAAAACAATAGGATTATTGAAATTAAATCACGACCGAATGTTAATAACACTTTTTCATAAAATAGTTTCGTTTTTAGTTTTCTTAATTAGTGAGTGTGATTAACTCAAAGGATTAACTTTTTGACTTGTAAGGTCAAGTTATATTTATAGGTGAAAAAATAATTTATCTAACGGAATAATTTGTATATAGCAAAATCCTATTGAGTTAGCGAGAGACATTCTAGTGATATTAGTCTTTAATTCAATGAGTTTGATATAAGATCTTTTATTTAAGACAAAAAAATTAATGAGCCGGATTAGTATTCTTATTTTTTTTATTAGTATCTTTAGTTCATTTCTTTTAATTTTCATCATTTATTAGAATTTTTAATTTTTAA
Organism: Glycine max; assembly: GCF_000004515.6. Lineage (NCBI taxonomy): Eukaryota > Viridiplantae > Streptophyta > Magnoliopsida > Fabales > Fabaceae > Glycine > Glycine max. Next base: position 39,606,234 of record NC_016090.4, read on the forward strand.
TGATTGAGAACAAAGGTAGTGGGAGCTTAGCTTTCAAGGATGAAAATGGCATCATAGCCTTAAAAAAGTTATAGAGAAAAATCTAAAGATTAGGAGTGAAGGGGCATGCGATTGTTGAAAGTGTTTATATTTAGGAGGATTAGGTAGGATAGGATTCAATGATTAATTCCATTGCTAAAAATCAATTAACAAGATCATGCTGAGATATTATCTCCTGTAAGTTACCAATTGATGCTCCGCACATGATGTTATTGATTACTCGGATTTGTTGACGAAAATCATTTTTTACATAAGAAGGCAAATATATATAGGTGACTTTTGGACCAAACATCATTTGTTAATTTCTCTACGTTAAGCCAAATAGTAACTTGGATTCAATGATCTTCAATCTCTTCTTTCTCTTGAATCCTTTGGAGTGGCTTCGTCTTCTTAACATCCATGGTTTCATGCTTGGTTGTTGTCTTCTCTCTGTACGTTGTCGGCAAGCAACATGCATGGCCACAAGCTGTCAGAATTATATGAAATATTAATATCATTTGTTTTAGGAATAAATATATGCAATTTGTTTTAATTTTATATATTATTGCTAATATAAGAATGTTATCTGCAAAAATAGAAAAAAAAAAGAATAATGTTATATTGATAAAACTGTATTCGATAAATTAAATTAAGGTTTAATTTTGAAATAACTGGCTGATAGTATTAATTATAAAACTCATGTTTTTTCCATTGGTTAAAAAAATAAAGTCATTTATACAATAAGGAAATTCCAATGTCATGAAAAACAAAAGGAAAAAAAAACTGTTTGTAATAATTAAATAAGTAGTTGATCTCAATATAATGTTATTTTTTCTTAGTGTAATATAAGGCGAAGTGAAAATTATTAATTAGACCTGAATTTTGCATGCAGATTTTCGGCTTAATTAATTGTTTGTTTTTCAATTAAGAAGACAATCATGTATACTTGTTGGTACATTATTATGCATAATAATTTATTGATGACATTTAGATTTAGTTGTTGTGTGGTATATAGTTGAATTATTATTAGACTTTAGAGAGCCATTTTTTATTGCATGTGCACCTTACACGCCACTCGTTGACAAAGTCAAGAAAGAGATATGTATAATATTGTGGCCCGTTCAAGATTTTCAGTGCCGATTAACGGCTAAGTTATGGTCCATCATTCTTTGTTTTCACTCACCTGTAAACCCCCCCAAAGTTTTTTGTTAATGTTTTGGCGCATTAGGGTAGGTAACATCAAACTAAAAATTAGGAAAAAAATTAGGTTCTATGTTTACTTGTTTCCATCCATCCTGCTTATCTACTTTGAATCAATATACGTTGTATGCAAAATAAATATCCCTTCTCCGTATAATGCTAATTATCGGCCAATCATTTATGTATTTGTGCTGTATGCCAGGTGCTGAAGGTTGAGGTGACCAGATTCTAGTATAATTTTGATCCATTTTTTTTATTATTATTATTGAGGTTTGTGGTTGGGTTGTAAAAACTTAATAGGCACTTTAACCAACAATGTTGGACATAAATAATAATAGTTTGTGTCTCTTAACCAAATAATTTAAGATTTAAATTATATTTAATCTTTAAGTATGAAATATATGGTATTGGAAGAAAAATATGCTCCTAACGAAAATTAATTATCACTTCTAATAGAGATTACTCCATATCAATATCATGATGAACAAATAAAATAAATAATTTAATTTATTTTTTTAGGAAATGTAGTAGGCAATTTAACGTTGAAGTCGATAGATGTTAACAAGAGTGACATATATTATATTAAGTATCATTTGTTATAATGATAAAGATAAATATATATATATATATATATATATATATAAAATTAATGTTGTACATATATTACATCTCATCTCATGTAATAAATGTGTATCTGACACTGTTGGCATGAGTGATATTTATAAGAGTATGAGATTATTTGAGTTCTATATGATATAAGGCCCATGACACATTTAAAAGAAAATATTAATTTATTTTGAAGTAAGACATTATCACTTTATTCTGGATCGAAGATCACTCATGCATTTTTAAGTATATTTATTATACCAAATTGTTTTCATATTGATAACATTGATTTCACTCAACATTTGATGAGTGAATTAATCTTTATTTTGGACCCTGAGGTCTTGTTAGACGTATTGAGCTTTGAGTTCAGCATGGAGCAATTGACTTTTCAAATGCGATGATTGATCATTTACTTTAAATTCTGGTTTAATTAATTTTGATAGAAATAATTTAAAAATGATTTGTGTTTGCATATGAAATTTTAAAAGTTGAGAAGAATCTATTTTGTTTGAGTGATGAAATAATATAAGCTTTTATTTATTTTTTATTTGTAAGCCTCGAACCATTTATTTTACAAGAACAAAATCAAATAAATTCTTATCGCTTGGAACGTCTAAGTGTTGAATAATTCAGCAAAAAAAGTCTAAGTGTTTAATAATTAAAAAACAAATATTATTTTTATATATTTTTCTTTCATAAGCAACATCTCATTAATTATTGATGAGTTTACATTTGTTTTACAAGGATTAAGATAATGCATGGTTTTGGCTAATAAGGGCAAAGATTCAAGTCTAACCAACCACAAGCTACTAAGAAACAAAGATAAGCAATCATTTTGCTTTTGGGTTGCATAATCGTTTGCTTATAAAAGTGTATAACTTTCCGATCCCATTGTTTATTAAAAAGGTAAAAACAAAAACTGTATTTATACAATAACTTTGTAGAATATTTGTATAACAAAGAAATAAATAAAATAAATAATGTAATGAATTTTTTTTAAAAAAAGTACTATATAAATAATATAATTATTAAAAAAGTGTACAACAACTCATTTGCTTGTTCATTCAATGATTAATTTTGCAATCAAGGTGTGCAAATATTTTTATTAGTTAGTTTAACAAATGGTTTTATCAAATCAAATACTTTTATTCAATAACATAATTAACATCTTTCAACATTTAGTTAAGACTTGTTTTAGACCAAACTTATTTTGTTGAGTTTTTTTCAGTTCAATCTAAAACTTAGATGTATAATTTTACAATGGACACTTTTTTGGCTCCCTGGATTGATTGCTTAACCCTTTACATAAAGATGATTGGCTTAACAAATTAAATAGCCTCTCGAGTCAGAAAGTTGGGCAACGGAAGTTGCTACTAGCCAGGTGTAGGAGGAAACTTTGTTGTATTATTAAAATTGTCGAGTGTAATTAATAGATGTTGCTTTTTTATTTTGTTCTCCCTGTGTTAAGGTTTCACAGTTATAGTAATTTGAACTTTCAAGAGAAAGAGGACCGTTGGAGCAATTATCACCAAGTCCACCTCATTGTTATGTAAAAAGGTCATAGTAGTTGGTGGTAGGTTCGGTCGCTACCATCCCAAACATGTACTGTGGACTGTGGTCATTCAGATTTTAACTACCCGCCAATTTCTTTGACAAAAAGCATTATCACAAGCACCAAATTTCTCGCAATTCATCAACTTGGGAGTTAATTAACGTTTTAAAAAAATTAAACTATGTAAATTACTAAGACCCTTCATCATTAACGTAATCCTAATGACTTATGACTTAATATATGCATACTTTCTTATAATAGAAAAAAAATAAATCTATTTTTCACATCTTTTGATCAAGTTTAATATAATTGTATTCAATATTTTTTCATTTTAAAACTAAGTATACGTCCTTCTTTCATTAAATAATTAAAGTGTTGAATGTAAAATTAATAAATAAAAAATAAGAGATTATATACAAATTTATTCAAGAATAATAGTTTTTGATTTTGAGATAAAAGTCATGAGTTTCATTCAACTCATTGAATAAAAGATTAATTTTATTCATAATATGTGACTATTATTAATTTAAGAAAATTTTACATATAAAAAAAAATTAAATTTTTTTTTTCTAATAGATCATTTCCACTTCCCACACATATGATTATATATGCTTTTGGTTTTCTATATTTTAACAATTTTTAGGGAAACTTCTCGTCATGACTCAAGAGTCCACGTTTACACACGCACCACAACGATAGGAACCTTCCCCGTTAGATCAGTGCAGCAGGTGTGATTTGTGTACTAAAATGAGTAAGGCCCAATTATTATATACTCAATTTGTCAAAATATTTAATTTTGTTTACTATAAGCTAAGCTAAAATATTCTCCCGGTCTATATTGTCTCCAGCTATTTAATTATATCACAACAGATTGTCCTGATTTTTCTCTTCGTATTAATTATCAAAAACAGGCCTTCATTATGGTGCAGACTAAGATAAAAATCTGGTACAGACTATATATCTTTTATAGTTATTTATTTGTTTTTTTTATCATAAAATAAATTTATTTAATAAAGTGTTTCTAGCATGACTCATATAATATTTGTATTTGAACTATATGAGGGATTGACCTGAGATGACTTACTATTTTTATTGTGAGCAAAGCAAAAAAAACCCAGCAGTTTATTATAATTATTTATTATCACACGTACATTATCAGGAAATTTTACGATTCATCTAATGATATATTAATTAAGCATTATAATTTATAAGTCATGACATAACTAAAAACAATATAAAAGTTCACACAATAAATTATTATTATTGAAGTTGATTTTTTTTTTACATAGATGAAAACGATTTATTCTTATTCAGTATAATGGTAATTATATATACTGTGAATGAAAATCACTCCTAACTAATAAAAAAATAAAAGACATGCATTTATAGAGTGTATGATATATGATATTGATTGGTCATCTCTCTTTGGTGTTCTGCTTTATTATATTTGGTGGAAGCGCAATAGAATTGGGAGGGCCAAGAGGTTATTGATAAAGCTCTCAGATAATGCTAGTATAGTTATTCATAAACCTATTGGGGAAGGTGTGTTGCTGAATCACAATGGCTATCCTTTATCTGTGGATTTCGTGTTAATCTAGGTGGTTGTTAAGTCTTTGTTGCGGAGTTGAAGGCAATTTGGTTTGGTCTAGGGGATTTTAATAGATTTGTCTGGACAATGCTTCATTGTTGGCTGTTAAGCTTTTGTCTAAAGGATGTTGTATGTTACATTCATGTTATGTACTCATTAGATAAATTCATTCAATTCATAGCAACGGAAAAAAAAAAAACATTATTTATAACAATATTTTTCAATAAGCCAACCAAGTAGCTCATGATATGGCAAAACACATTATGAAAAAAGATTTTATTTTCTGGGTCTTTGATTTTATTCATCCAAAAAAAAATTCACCTCGTCAAAAAAACTCAAATGAGTAATATATAAATGTTTGGAGATTAAAAAATAAAGATAAAAATATTACTTTGTCGCCTAACTGTATTTTTTGTTTCAATTTTATTTTCTAACTTTTTTAAAAAGGTTGCTCTTTTATTTCTCTCTTTTTTGTGTTTTTATTTGATCTTTTGTCAAGTTATTAGCTTTTTGTGTATGGTGGCAAAAAATGTCACAATTTTTTTAAGAAGTGTCACAATTTGCAAAAAAAAAATAGATATAGGATAATATGAAATGGAAAAATGATATAGAATAAATTTTAGAAAATAAAAATGATATCGAAAAATGGATAACTATTACAAGTATTTATTAAAATTTGTGATGTAAGTGTATCGTACAAATGACCGTTAACATAATGGACCTCTTTGTTTAACTAAAAAGAGAAATGTAAAAAAAGAGTTTAAAAAATGTTTTTTAAGAAGCAGACCATAAGATTTTTTTTCTTTTTTCTATAAAAGAAAAAAAAAATAATTAAAAAAAACAATTTAGACAAACATATCAAAAAATTCAAAAATTACTTATTTTATAAAAAATGCTTTAAGTAAACCTAAACACATGAACCCAATATCTCATAATTTAAGGGTTAACTTTGTTAAATTACTATTCTGTGAGAAAAAATAAATATAATAATTAATAATCATTCAAGACTCTCTCAAATTTAATGGGCAAGGATAACTTATTTTGAAAGCAAGTATTGTCAAATTCGATTAACTTAATAATTTTCTATAGACAATGAATTATATTAATTTAAATGTTTAATAGAAATTTTTTTAGTGAGTAAATTAAGTCACTTCTAATTATTTTATAAATTTTCATAAATTATCATAAATACTTTACGTAAGTACTTATTTGTAGTAGTACATCATAAGATTAATTTAAATACTATATGTTTTAAATTAAGAAAACCTACCCTTAATAACCCATTCTTATGAAATTAACTCAACAAACTTGTACTTATTGCAAATAAAAGGTTGAAGTCAACCATCGCTAGTCAATAGACTTGTTCTAACGTGTGATGCGCTGGTGAGTGGTGAGGACTTGATATGATTTATTTTTTCTTCGTATGACTTAATTGATATGATATTGGTATCGGGTGAGACAAAGGTGAATTTTGTCCTTTTTAAAACAAAATTAGATCGAGGTTTCAAATATAAGTTAATTTTAAGAAAATAAAACTTCGTTTAGTAGAATTTGTATTTTCGTGACAGCAATAACCTTTTTTTTTTTTTGCTTAACTTCTTAATAGAATAATTTCAAAAAGAAAATTTAAAAGAATCAATTTTAAAAATTTTCAAAATTAATTTTACTTATTTTGAAAGTTATTTTTATAAATTATTTTATCATCTTGTTGTTTTAGGATTTAGCTCATCAAACTACATAATCATTGCATAATAATCTCATTTTTATAATCTAAAACGTGCTTTCAGTATCCATCCAACTGATCACAGATGATCAAATTTCATAGAATAAAGGCTAGATCAAAATTTAGTATTTTAAACAAATTAAAATGACTTAGAGCATTTCTTACTCTGAATATTATCAGCGGTTCATAACTTCTTTTTATGACTTCTAGTCTTCTATTACTTCACATCAGCTTTTAAAAATTTAAGTAATTTATTTTTTTTAATTAAATGGTGCGATTCTTTGAAAGCATAAAATATGTCCAACAAGTTATCTCACGTATTACATTTCTTTACATCCTGAATATTTTTTTATTGGATAAAAATTGGCACTTATAAAATAACGATTCTTGCAAATGATTCTATGTCGTCCTTTTCCAATAGTAAATCTAATTAAAAACAATTAGTTACTTTAACAATCCATCTTCTTTTAATCAGTAAAAGAAACATCTTCTCTAAAAAAAAAAACAACCCACCTAAAAATAAGAAAGATGCTCTTACAAAGATTTTTTTTTTTAATTTTACATTTCATTACTTTAAAAATAGGGTACGTTTGGTTTAGCTAGAAAAGAAAATAAAAGAAATGAAAAAGAAAGAAAGAAAAAAAGAAAATGGATGATTTTGTTGGCTATTTGATAAGGGAGAAAATAAAAGAGAAAAAAAGAAAAAGATACTTTTTTTTGTTTGATTGGATAGCAAGTGCAAAAAAAAAAAACATCTGTATGAAATAACATAGATACCCTTAGTTAAAAAACTACAAATATGATTTTTAAACTAGTTATTAAGAAATAATAATAATATAATATTTTTATGATTAAATGATAGTGTAATTTTTTTATATTATTATCTTACAATATAAAATAATACAAAAAATAATAGTAAATGAACAACATCATAAATGATAAACAAATAACATAATGAAAAGTATCTTGACCTTAAAGTCAAACCCCAAAGACCATCTACATGATAGGAATAACACCTTGGTCATGGATGGATCTAAGAGTAAATTAAAGGGGTAGAATTTTTTTACACAGGTATTTAATATCTAATTTCTAATAAGTTTAACTAAAATATTTATTCTTAATTTTATGTATAAAACTAAAGATATCATTTACTAAAAAAATACACAAACATAAACTCAAAAACCTTTTTTCTTATATAATTTTTCTATATTAGTATTTTTAATTTTTTTTTTCCACATATATATATATAAAAGGTTTTTGGGAGGGACAAAGTACATCCGCCCTTGGTGTTTTTACATATGTTAATTGAGAATCATAACTTGTTTGTTAAAAGATATGATAATATATTCTAATTTTATATAGCTATTATATAAAATCAAATTTATCTTTAATTATATTTTTAGTTATTAGGTTTATCTTCAATTTTATAATTGTTATATGTATTAAATTTATTTTTAGTCATATTTTTAACTTATATATCTTTAACTTATAATCTTATAGATAAACGATGTTTAATGAATTATTCAAGGAAACAATTTCTTTTATTCTTAAATATCAGGCTACAAAATGATGGAAATCTGGCACCTGCGTGGTCGATTACAATTGCCCCATCAACCACGTAAACATAACAAACTGTTAAGTAATATAACGGGTTTTTCCGCCAAACAAAGGCTATATGGGTTATGTTCTTTAGGTAAGACAGAACCTTGTCATTCACTTCCTTGATCTCTCAATAATTTTAGAGTACTTTTAGGTGACCACCATCTTTCTTCCTCATTGTCATCTGCCTAATAACACCGCTACCTCGTCAGATCGGAACTCATCTTGTAGTTTTAACATGAACAATATTCAATGATGCAAATACATAAAACTACCCTAGGATGAAAAAGTTTGTTGCAAGAATACTTATTCATAAGACCCAATATATTTTTTCTTTCCTTTGTGGCACTTTGCCTTTTGTGTGTGTTCCAGATGATGAATAGAATTATCCGCATGTTTGGGAAAATATTACTTTACCTCGTCTAACCTTAAAATCACATCAAATATGTGAAAATGACAGCAGAAGAAAGAATTATACACATTAAAGAAATACAAATCCAAAAGATGTGACGCTGAAATCAACATACACTAAATTTGTTTTTTTTTTCTTCTCCCTCTAATTTTCTTTGATACCAAACATATCAAATATTTGATTTAAAGTGACGATCACAATATAAAATCATACAGCACCAAAAAAGAAATGGAACCTAAATACGTAATCATGCATGCAACAGCAAACATGGAACCTAATGTAAGAAATCCTACCAGAACAAGCATGCATATCACATAGCCAAGGAGAAACGTAATCAAAATGCAATAACAAATAAATTTGCTGAATCGAAAATTTACAATCTACATCCTTTTTTTTTTTATCTTTTCTTTTCATTACCCTTTTTGTCAGTTAGACTTGTGACTTAGTGCCCATTTCCACGACTTATTTGCATAATTTTGCTAGCTCAAGATAAATAAATACATTGCTCAAATCTTACATGAAAGGGAAAGAAGGAAAAAAAGAAAAACTAAAATAAAACAGTACAAACTACAAAGAAATCTCAGATACAATAAAATTCTTAAATCAAGAATCTGAATCTGAATCTGAATAATAAGAAGAGAGAAAACTTTCAGAAAAAAATAAAAACAGTACAAACTACAAAACAACGTTAGTTAAGCTCGATATTCACCCCGAAAATAAAACTTTCAGGAAGAATCTTCCTTTATGGGATAAACCGAATTAAAAAAGAAAAGGAGCATGGATTGGTTTATTAATGAATAATGAATTAATTAAGCAGATGAAGAGGAAGATGATTCTGCGTAATCCAAAAAGTGATATATATTATGAGCCGTAGTTCCAAAGAAAGCCTTTGAAGTCCGACAAACAGAGTCGGTGAACGACGCGCACAGCTAAACCACACCACACCACACACACCAACAACATTTCTCTCTCTCTCTCTTTCTCTCGCTGTCGCTTCCGCCACCGTCTCCGCCGCGAATGCCACCGTCTCCGGCCACTGCTCTCCAGGTCCGTTCTCTCTCACTTTTTTTTTTCTCTCTGCGCTTCTTCAGCCACTTTCTTCCCCTTTTTGCTTCTCCTCGATCTCGCCGCTCTCGGTTCCTCTGCGTTTCTCTTTCTAGATTTGATTTTCTCGCAGCTTTTCAATTTCCCCGACTGAGATTCCGCTTTCATCATTTCCATCTTTTTTCCGCTGTTGGGATTCGGGAAGAACAACCCCCTCTTAATATAGCCCTTTCAGTTTCATCACTGTGCTCTTTGTGTTGTGTTTGTTTCTATTCTAGCGATTCTTTTTCTTTTATTTTATTCTGTTGATGACGCAAGAGGTGATTTGATTTTTCATGTCAATTCGCTGTCGTATTTGAACACTATGGCTTATTGTGCTTCTCTTCTTACTCTCTCCTTCGCGCATGTTTCTGTTTACTGATTGAAAAAACACTTCAAGTTCACACTGTATCAGTTCTAGTAGCGCTTGTTCTAGTTGTTTTCTAGGTATCCCTAAATTTGATTGCATTAGTGTTTGGATCTTGTGGTTTTCTGTTGATGAGCTCTTATTCCACTTTTAATGCATTTGGCGTATGCTTTTTTTTTTTTTTGTGTGTGTGTGTGTGTTGTATTTCGTTGTTGTTCAGCTTACAGATCTAGGTGATTGATCTAGGTGTTGTGTAGGGATTGTTTTTAATCTAGGTGATTTGTGTGTGCAGCTGTTGAAATGAATGGAGTGCAGAACAGAAGGGTTCACAATGTTGAGAAACCTTTTCCAGGATGCCTGGGAAGAGTGGTGAATCTCTTTGATTTGACCGGGGGTGTAAATGGAAACAAGCTACTCACAGACAGGCCTCATCGCGATGGTGATCTCCCTCTTTCTCTGTGTTTACTCTTTTTGGTTTTTCATGTTGTCCTTGAGAGTTTTCTTTTTTAATCCCCCAAAGTTGTTGCTTTGCTTGGTAGAGGATTTTCTGGATGATCTGCTTGCTTTGGCCATATTGACTCTTTGGTAGTTGGTATTGTAACTGATGGTTTTCTTAAATTTGGTTTTTGGCATTTTCTTGTTAGTTTTGGGGTTTATTAGCGTGAAGGATTGAGGTGATGACTAAGAGGGAACGTAGAAAAAGAGTAATTTGTGGTTTGACTGTAGTTCCCTTTTTGCTGCATATAGTTTTTATTTGGAACATATTTCCTTTGGGTTTTCGTTGACCGAGTTTTGGATAGACGCATCTCTCTTGGTGATCTGTCTGATTTTATATATTCTTGGGCAATATGAAACCAGGCCGGAGGTTTCTCTTAATTGTCAATTGCTTTTTATACTTCCAAGTTGCATGTAATAATTGTACTTATGATTTATGCTCTTGAAATTTCGTTATGCCATTTTATTATCCAATCTCACTCTTCACTGAATTGTACCTGGATTGCAGCATCTTCACTCTCCAGAAGTCAATCAGATGTTGCAAGGATCATGAGTCCTACCTTGGGTGATCAGATAGAGGATAAGCTGGTAATTTGGAGAGGGATTATTTTTTATTGTCATTCAAGCTAATTGGCATGTGGAATGTTCTTTTCATTTTCAATTTGTTATATGATTTGTTGTACTTGTTTTTGTTTATTTACTTATATTCCATTTTCATGGACTTTGCAGATTGTTTCTGACTCAATGAGAGCTACAAATAAGAAAATAAATGGAACACCCATCAAGATGCTCATAGACCAAGAAATGTCCAAAGAAGTTGTTTCCAAGCACAACCCACCACCAAATGTAGTTGCAAAATTAATGGGGCTTGAAGCCCTCCCACAGGGTGAGCTATCTGTGGAGAGAAGCCATAGAGGAGATTATTCTCAACATATGTGTGGTCATTCAGGGACACCATTCAACCACTGGAACCTGGAAGATAGGTTTATGGACAAGGAAATGCTTCATGAAGTTCATCCAAACACAGAACAGATTGCTTATAAAGATATTTATGAAATATGGCTGCAATCACAGAGAACAAGCAATGTAAGAGACAAGACACCGGAGAGAGAAAAGTGGACTGAAGATGTTAATGGGAAGAAAATGGCTCTTATTCGCCAGAAATTTATGGAAGCTAAACGTCTGTCTACAGATGAGAGACTACGCCAGTCCAAGGAGTTTGAAGATGCCTTGGAAGTTTTAAGTTCCAATAATGATCTGTTAGTCAGGTTATTGGATTCTCAAAATCTTTATGAACTTCAGTCTACTCCAGTAGCAGAGACAAAGCGTATTACTGTTCTTAAACCTTCGAAGATGGTTGACAATGAAAATTCTGGTGGAAAGGGGAAGAAAAACGACAAGCAGATTAAGAAACCAGCAAATGTTGGTGCTGGATGGGAGAAATACAGTCCTGCATACTCCCCAGCCAGTCAGAAAATTGACGAGTTTGCAGTTCAACCTACTCGAATAGTGGTATTGAAGCCTAGCCCTGGGAAGGCACATGAGATTAAGGCTGTGTCTTCTCCTACTATGTCATCACCTCGAAATCTGCAGAGTGGAAATTTCTACCAAGAACCTGAGGATGATGATGATGTACTGGAATCAAGAAAAGTGCCAAGTCAAATTACACAACAAATGCATGAAAATCTGAGGAGCCATCAAAGAGATGAAATATTGTATTCTTCAGTATTCTCCAATGGCTATACTGGTGATGAGAGTTCATTCAACAAATCAGATCATGAGTACACTGCTGGGAATTTCAGTGATTTGGAAGTTATGTCCCCATCTCCAAGACATTCTTGGGATTACATCAATCGCAGTGGCAGTCCTTTTTCTTCATCATCCTTCAGCCGTGCATCCTGTTCTCCTGAGTCGTCAGTTTGCAGAGAGGCCAAGAAACGACTTTCTGAAAGATGGGCCATGATGTCAAATAAGGGTTCTCAAGAACAAAGGCATATGCGTAGAAGCTCTACCTTGGGTGAGATGCTTGCTCTTTCGGATATAAAGAAATCTGTAATATCTGAGCTTGAGGGTATTCATAAAGAACAGGAACCAAGTGAATCTGTTTCTTGTAGTCGAAATTTTAAAGCGGAAACATGTATGGATGGTTCTCCTAGAAACCTTTCTAGGTCAAAATCTGTTCCAACATCTTCTACTGTCTATGAAAATGGGCTCAACGTTGAAGTTTGTGATAATGATGCTGGCAAAGCACATGGGTCTGGGGAGCTGACAAAGTCAAAGAGTATGAAATCATCATTTAAAGGGAAAGTTACAAGTTTCTTCTTCTCAAGGAATAAGAAACCATCCAGAGAAAAATCTTGTCTATCTCAATCTGTTGATGAATCCCAATCCACTGCCATTGAAACATCAGATTCTCCAGTGAATTCATCTAGAGTCCTTAGGGATGATGTGTCTCAAAGCTTCGACAGTGGATCCATCGGAGAGTGTTCTCTTCCAGCTCCATATGAATCATCAGGCAAAATTTTATCAGATTCTATCTCTAATGGACAAGGTGCTGTACCACTGGAGGTAATAGCTTCTATTATTCTGCATATTTTGATCCACTTTTTTACAGTGCATTATGCAAATTTTCTTTCAATTTATTGGCTTAAGGTCACTCATTAATGCCCTCTAAATTTCCCGCCACCTCTCAGTCCCTTGTGTCTCTCTCCCCTTGCAAAGAAAGGGAAAGAATGGAAACAACAACAAATAAAGAAGGGAAAAACAGTATTGAAAACTTCTGTTTTTTTTCATTTTTTATCTGTACCAATATCTTGCCATGTAACTTAGTCTGTGCCTTCTCTACCTAATAAAATTAGTCCCTTAAAACTTATGTTACTATAGATATGCTTGCATGAGTTGGAGGCTGCATGGTGTACTGTTATGGAAATTGGATGATGTGGTGGCAGGTTCTATTTAAGCAAAATCTATTTACTCGACCAATTGTTTAGGATTTTCTGCTACTGCTGGAATGGTGAAACAAATGAAAACTTTACCTGGTTTATGAACGTCTGGGTCCTAATTGCTACTTGATAAATAATAGAACTAGCTTTTCTCAGTCAGCATTAGTAGTAGAGCACAGTACAACCTCTTTGGTTTCTTGTTGTTGCAGATTATGGAATGTTCTAGGATCATACATGTAAAATCTTGTTACCGAAAATTGGAATTAAATAGACTGGATGATTCTGAGACAGTTTTGTTTGTTTTTACAGGCTGGATTGACTCTGTCAAAGTCCATGGTGCCTGGGATTTCAAGCGAAAACCAGGATCAGCCCAGTCCAATTTCAGTTTTAGAGCCTCCATTTGAAGATGATAATGCTGTTGTCGAGTCCTTGGGCTGTGTGAGGGGTGGTCAGCTGGGTAATGCTTACTCCTTTCTCTCACTTTATTATTATTGCTTCTGTTTCAGGAAGTTCCTTTTTGATATTCCTTGCTTCTTTACTGTTTTATTACCTGACTGTGAATTTTTCTGTAGGATCACGGGTGTCTCTGAAGTCTAATTTAATTGACAAATCACCACCAATAGAATCAATAGCCCGGACCCTCTCATGGGATGATTCTTGTGCAGAGGTGGCAAGTCCATACCCATTAAGGCCCTCATCGGCATCCTTAGACACTAAGCAAGACTGGCTTGTCTTTGTCAAGAAACTTCTATCAGCTGCTGGAATTGATGATCAAGTGCAGCCCGGCTCGTTTTACTCGAGATGGCATTCCCTTGAAAGCCCATTGGATCCATCATTGAGGGACAAATACGCCAATCTCAATGACAAGGAGCCTCAGCAGCAACTCCACGAGGCCAAGCGAAGGCAGAGGAGGTCCAATCAGAAGCTTGTATTCGATTGTGTGAATGTCTCACTAATAGAAATTACTGGTTATGGATCAGAGAAGAATTACTTGATGGGTAGTAGGTTGTGCAGTGGGAGCCACAGCAGGGTCCAAGTCCCAGAAGCTGCATCTCCCCCATTGGTGGACCTCATTGTGGCACAGATGAAGGAGTTAATATCTAGTGCTATGAGTTCTGTTTGGGTGGTGGATTGTGGGGACAGTAACAGCCTGGTGGTAGAGAGTGTTGTCAGAAAAGAGGTTGTGGGCAAAGGGTGGGTTGAGCTTATGAGATTGGAGATGGATATTTTGGTGAAGGAAGTAGAGGGGAAGCTGCTAGAAGAACTTGTGGAGGATGCGGTGGTTGATTTGACAGGCAGGGCCTGAATGGTTGAAAACCCTGACATGGCTTTCCGCTTTGGCTTTGCTCTTTTTTATAATATATATTGTAACTCTACTATTGTTGTATTCGATTATCAACACAAGGCCCTACTTACTAATTTATTAAATGCTACTGAGAAATTGTTTCAACTTGCAGCTATTTCATATTAGTGAAACTGTAATATATTAATCACCCCATTCAGCTGCTCAAACAAAGAATAGAAGGAATTACACAGGTTATAACAGACCGTGCAATTAATCATGAATGCAAATTGGCTCGTGTTTAAACTTTAAACAATTGTTTATTGTTCAACCATTGAACACTAGACGTCTTTCCCCCTTTTCCTCCCCCACAATAAGAAAATAGATTTTGTTCTATGACTAGCTGAAATTTGGAAAGGTTAGAAGAAGTTTGTTAGTGTGGCGACTTGAAGATTCTATGGTCTCAAACTTTAACCCAGAAAAGGAAATCCAGATTTTGCAAATCCGGAAAAGGCTGAAAGAGAAAAGAACAGCAAAAGTAGATTGATACACATACACTGTAACAATCTACTTTGCATTAAGTGCGCAATCTAATTCAGCCCTATCAGTAGAGTAAATTAGTAATACATACACACTCGGGTTTTGAGTACTCAATCATCAACGTCTCAACTCTCAACGCCGAGTGTATTTGTATTATGTAGTCACGTAATAATGTCACACAGTCTGTCTCAAAGGGTACATACACACAAGCGTAGACATAGCTGTGGGCCTATGGTGCTGCACCATCTGTACAACCTGTATGGAACAGGACCCACCATAACCCTAAACAGTTCAATCTTCTCTTTCCTGTCTCCTCCATCTCCCATGCAATGATCTGCTGGCTCCCATTAAATCATGATTCATGATTAATGATGGATTGGATTCACAACCATGACAACATAACGCATGGCCAGACTAATAATGATGGTTTGTTTTTCCCTAACGTAACGATATTTTGTTCGTTCCTAAAACCATAGAACAAAGCTAAATTGAAAGCATGTTCAACTTGCTTGGTCTAATTGAATTGATACACACCTTTTTGGGATGACTGATACACTACACCATTACTAAGTTACAAAAACATATATTATATAGCAGCTACGTTGTCCAATCAGCTTGCCATTTTTGGCCCAATAGTTGTCTCCGATCTTATCATTAGGGGAAAACCTAAATCACTCTGTTGTGTTTTATATTTTGTGTTCTAAACTATAATAGAAGACATCTTGCATGTGCAAATTATGAGGGATTTTTTGTGTGTAAGCTTTCGGTTTTATATTTTTAAAATACATCAAACGTATGTGCAATACAGTGAAATAAAATACAAGGAAATTGTTGCTTGTTTTATTCATAGTATTATATAACTTTTCTATCTACTTGACTTCCATTCTTTTTTATTTTTTCTTCTAGCTATATCTTAATATAAGATTCTCCTACATCCCTACAACTCATCGAGTGTACTAAGAAAAAGTATGTGGTCCAATAAACGAGTCACAAGTTGAAACAAGTATCTCGTCTTTTTTCTTCTTTTTTTCCTCCCATTATCTCTTGTCAAGTCCCTTGTAGAATTTGTCATATTTGGACAAAAGGGGTCACTCATTCGCAAAACATTACAGTTTCATTGAACATGATAAAATGAGTACAAATTGAGGTCAACAATTGAATTTGAAATCAATACAATCATGGCATATTCGTGCCAAATTAATTTTGCTTGGCAAGTTGGCAAATTGTAAAACATTCCTTGAAAAATAATGATAACTAATCCAAGTCTCACGAATAATCAGGAGGAGATAGAGGAGGTGGTCAACTTGTATTATTTTTCACTCGTGGAATGCAATGAAAGAGAAATAGATCAAAAAGATTCTAGGGTGCATATGCTACGAGTCAGGTAATACATAATAGACATAGCAGCTAAGTCCGAGACCTGAATCACAATAGGACAATTATTTTCAAAAATGCAAAAGGATAGCTAGGGGCAATATTTGCCAACACTGAAGAAAAAGTGAGAATATTCCCTCATGGCAGCCAGTGGCAGGTGTTACTGTGCAAATTCTAACTAGACTAAAAGCCAAAATAAAGGCATCTTCAACTTAAAAAATTGAAGCATAGCCCAGAAATCCCGTGACAGCTCTATCTCTATTAGTCTGTGTGTGTTCCACACAAGATAAGCTTTTATTATATATATGATCATAGCATGTAGAATAATCAACTTCAGCCCATCCTTGAGATCCCAAAATTGCACAGAGTAAGCATGATTCTTGAAAGGGACTAAGGTTTCTTTCTCGCTATTGTCATTTCTCTATCAAATTAAAAAGAGAAAGAGATATGCCTCAGAGTGATACGGATTACAAAATGCTTTTGCTTTTTGTTCATATTAAGGACATAAAATGGTTTTTGTGTCTTACGTCTATTTGAGCAAATGGCTTGTCTTGGTGGAATCTAACACAGCAGAAGATGTTAAGCACCCAGTTGTGTCCCCAACCATTTTCAGTTCGGAACCAATTAGATTATATGGGAGTTACTTCAAACTTCAAAGACTCCAAAAATTAACTCCAATAAAGCTTTTCCAAAATTTATGCGGTAGTATAATACCAAATGACTAATATGACGAATTTCTCAGAAATTTAATGATAAAAAACGGGAAAATTATATAGTTCGTAACACATGCTTGCTACCTGTGCTTATTACCATTGTAATAACATTGGTCAAACCATTCATGATTCAGGCATGCTACAACAAACATGAGACAATGATAACCTACGAATTTAATTGATATCAAATTAAGAAAAAAATGATAAATAACAAATTGTAATAATTTGTACTCCAAAAACCTTCGAATTTAGAAGATTTCACAATCAATTAGCTCTTTCTCTATTATAATTTCTGTTATTATTATTTTTTCATTTTCAATTAAATTTTTGCACTTTATTTTAATTATTATGAAATATTTTCATTGAAGATATGATTTTCAATATTATTAATAATAAATTCTAAAAAATACTTTAATATAAAAGAAATTATTACTAATAATTATTATTGATAGTGATTAAAGCCAATTAAGGATGAATTTTGAGCACGTAAATTTATCAAAAAATTTATATGGATAAAAGAATGTCTCATCTAATCCATCTTTTCTTGAAATTTATTTGAGTTAAATTATAAATATTTTATTATAAATATGAAGTATTTTTTGTTTTTATTAAATTTAATTTCATTTTTATTTTTATGGTTATTATTAATATTATTTAATTAATATATACATTTACACAGTTTTAAAATATTTTGATTTTTATTAATTGTTATTTTTTTATTTTGACTCGGATATTATTTTATTACTTTTACTAACTTATTTTTTTTTATTAATCTCTACATAAAATCTAGATTCAAATATTGATGCCAAATATCTTCAATTTTGCAAATAATAAAAAACTACTAAGACAGGTCAAATTGCACATGTACCAGAAAAAATTTTAAAAAAATTGCACGTGCAAACAAAATGTTGGAAATATTGGACTAGCTCAAACCGGATCGAGAACAAGGGAAAGAGAATTCTGCACCTCCCTTATTGCATCCTGCACCTCCAAGTTTTTTAAAAACCCCAACCTACTCCTTTTATCTTCTTTCAATCCTCTACTTCCCTTCTTCCTCTTCTTTCTCCTGTAGTCAATGCAAGTCCAGATCCTCTCCTTTCCTATTCTTCTCTTCTTCTCAAGCTCAACTCAACTCAACTTTTCTTCCTAGAATTAGAGTTCCTATTTTGAGTTTTGGATCTGTTTCTAGAACATGCGTTTCGTAAGGATATAAATATTCTTAAGGAATGACCTTTTTTAAAGGAAAAATCTTATAGAACACCTTTTTCGTAAGTAAAAATAGCGCTTCTAGAACAACCATTCCAAAAGATACAAAATGCACTTTAGAAAGGCTATTATGGATTGCAATTTTTGCTTATGGAATGGTTCTTCCATAAGTTAAAATAGTGTTTTCTAAAATGCCTTTTTTGAAAGATACAAAATACACTTCCAAAAAGGCTACTTCGAATTGCAGTTGTTACTTTCAGAATGGGCTTTCCGTAAGCACAATAATGATTTCTAGAAACTCCCTTTCTAAAATATACAAAATATACTTCCAAAAAGGCTGTTATGGATTTAAAAAAATTGCTTCCAAAATGGTCTTTTTGTAAGAAAAATCGCTTATGGAAAGACTATTTTGGAAGCATTTTTTTGCTTTTAGAAAAGTCATTCTAGAAGCATTTTTGCTTATGAAAAAGCCATTTCATAAGTTTTTTTATAGTTAATAAAATTTGATAAAGGGAGAAGGAGGAGAAAAAAAAAAGAGAAGAGAAAGGTGAAGGAGCTTCTTACCTTCACGGACGGAGAAAGAAGGATGAGGGAGCATGAGAATGAGGGGGCGAGGGGAAGGAGGAGTCGTCGCGGAAGGGAAGGGTGTCGTCACTGTGGGTGTGCCGTCGAGGGAGATGTAGTCGTGGGTTGAGAGAAGGAAGATGTTAGGATTGGGAGATGGGAAATGAAAATTCCATTAAGGGTATTATTGTGTTTTTACTTAATAGTGAGAGGTGCAGGATACATAAGGAGATGCAAGATTCAAGTCCCTAGAACACATCAAAACAAGGAAGTTGGGCTCGGCCCACGTACACCTTCAATAGACGCAACAAATAAGGCCCAAATTGGTCACAATCATGTTTTTCCTCTTCACACCATTTTTTTTGTTAGCTTAATTGTATTTTTAGTCTTTTGAATTTAGGATAAGTTTATATTTGGTTCTCTAAATTTAAAATTAATCTTTAGTCTCTGTTATTTATAAAAAGTCTATTTTAAACCCTTTGTCCAAACGCCGTCTAAATGAAAAACATATGTTTGATAATAAGAATGTAAAATAAAAGTAGGTTTCCATGTGAACTACTCATAATCCATTAGCCCAAAATCTCTAAAAGCGATTGGATAGAGGGACTAAAACAAACTTCTTCTTCTTCTTTTTTTAAAAAAAATTTGGGGATTAAAATAATTAATTTTAAATTTGAAAGACTAAAAATAAATTTACCCCAAAATTTAGGAATAAAAATAATTTAATCCTAATTTTTTCTTTAACTCTGTTCCATATAAAATTTATTGTTCAGCATAAAATAATATTTATAGTATTATTTTAAAAATTTAATTAATTGTACCTATAAACATTATACTAAAAAATTATTTTCAAATTTAATAATAAGGCATAAATAAAAAAATTTAGTCCTACTCATTATTAATTTTTCCTATAATAATACTTTTTTCTTTTATAATAATTTTTTTTAAAATTTCTTTACTTATACACCTAATGTGTAGAATAGAGAAATTGTACGTAGTTGGTTTTTTGAAGAAAGAGAAATTGTAGTTGAAGTAAAGATATATTGAGAAATTTACAATTCATACTATTCTGAATTTTTAAAAGGACAGGTAAATAGTATTTTTTAAAATATGATAAAGAAAAATAAATGAAAGGAATAATTTTATAAAATTCAAATACTTTTTAATTATCATATCAAATAAATATGATAATACAATGAAGGTAATGTACCCAAGGACTCACATTAAAACTCCGTCAAAATTATGTTTTACCCTAATTTAGAGTAATTAATCGTAGGTTTTAACTAGTTATAAGCTTCATTTTATGGAGATAAACAGCTATTATTAGAAGTCTTAATGCAATATCCACATACTTGGTTAATGAATATTGAATGATACCATTAAATGGCATTACAAGGGGTAGATGTGCGTGAAAAGTGATGTATATGGACCCTCTTATAAAACGACCAAATTAAGAGCATATATTATATGCTTGCTCGAAATTAAAGTTCAGAAATTTTCAGTGTAATCAAGTGCACTTCTATTAGTGGTAGTAACTTGCGTTTCTCCTATGATGTGGCTTTTAATCGAACATTTTTTTAAGGTCTACATTTACCTTGGCCATTTATGCAATTCACATGGGAACTTAATTAACTTCATATGTACGTTCCTTTTAAAAAAAAAAAAACTTCATATGTACGTATCAACCTAATAAATTGAACTGTGTGTTTGGAGAACATACCCTTAAAAAGCAAGGCGCCTGGTGACAAAAATTTCAAGTCAATGCAGCGTGATTGTTACGCTTTGATTATGAATTATTAGAAAAAGGGACTGCAATGCACACCCCAAGCATTCAAAATTATGGGTGTACGTTCATCATTTGTCTTTTCTTTTAATTTGGATCCAAGTTTTAAAAGTTATATTCGATATGTTTAAGGATGAGTTTGTGTTATATTTCTAGTTGTCTCAATTTAATTCGGTATTTCATATTTTTTTTACTTATATTTTTCTTTTTTCTGATCATATATTAATATAGATATAACATTTTGCATAACATAATTGTTTATCGTAGATATCTTTCTTTTCTTCCTTCCTGCACAATTGCTTTGAGTAATTGTACGTCATGAGTGTGTGATCACCATTAGAATGAATGACCATGAAAATAGAGCTGGTCATTCTACATGCTAACAACAGTTTGTCTCTTGTGCTATTAATTGCAGATATATATATAGTTTATGGTTGGCAAAATATACAGAATGTATATACTAGAATAATAAGCAGATTCCCTTTTTGTCCATCACCATTATGTTTAAATCTGGGCAAGGCACACGAACCATCTTAAATGACACCAACGTTTTCACTTCTACCCCTATGTAACACGCCTTGGATTCTGCCCTTCTTTAAAAATATTACTAGTATCATGCCATTTTTAGAACAATCAGATGAACATGAATGGAGGTTCATTAACTTCCCAACGCATTGAACAAGTTAACTGGTGAGGCATATTAATTCTTACAAGACAAAATTAATGTTCACCACTAAAGTAGTAATTATAGTAAATTAATAACATATCAACAGTACAGTTATTATATAAGAAATTCTGGACAAAAAGAGAACAGATATTGCATAGGTATTCATTAATAATTAAGAGTTGTTGAAAATGTTGTATTTACATAGGAAAAAAGATAAAGTAAGAGGAATAAACAGTTATATAAAACCAATGATGCAAACCTAGGATTTCACTACTATAGTTCCAACATTTGGAAGAAGGGAATAATAGTGCTAACATAACTAAGCTCATGTCAATTAGTACTATAAGAATCATGCTGGTGCTGGCCACAGTTGTTGTGGCAATAATTGTGGTTGTTCCAAAGAGAGTAAAAGCAGTTCGAGCGTTCTTTGTGTTTGGGGACTCACTGGTTGACAGTGGCAACAACAATTACTTGCCAACCATCAGTACAAATTAATTTTATCACAATTTAATCTTCATCGTCATTCCTATATAATTTTTTTTAACAAATAATAGTGTTAATCCATGAATTGTCTTTTTTTTTCTTAATCACTAAGTCAACCTCATAATTGTATAGTTAAAATTAATTGTTTTCTTTTTTCACCTTCTCATCTATAGTATTAAAACATAAGTGGTGGCATATGAGGATAATGTTGATTTATATGGGGTGTGTGAATTTTGAATGTGATTTTAGGCAAGCGAATTGGGTCTGAACCCACTTTGCCTTACATGAGCCCAAAATTAAATGGACAAAAGCTTTTGGTTGGGGCCAACTTTGCTTCTGCTGGGATAGGAATCCTCAATGACACCGGCATCCAATTTGTAAAGTTCAACTGACTATAATACTAATTTCTTTGTTATATTATACTATCATATTATGATGCACTGATTTATTATTTTTGTTACCTTAATTAGTCCTTATCCACAAAACTAAAAATTTGCCACTCTTTGGAAGGGTGAAATTAAGGTTGTAGATGATTATTATATTACATTGAACAGGTTGGCATTATCAGAATGTTCCAGCAGTTTGAATTGTTTGAGCAGTACCAGCAACGGTTAAGTGCAGTTATAGGGGCTAAACGAGCGAAGAAGGTTGTGAATGAAGCTCTGGTGCTAATGACATTGGGTGGTAACGACTTTGTTATTACTCCGAGGTCTCGCCAATTCACAGTCCCTGACTTCTCTCGCTACCTTATCTCCCAGTACCGAAGAATTCTAATGGTAAGTGATTCATCTCTCCTGCTTATTTATTTACTTTGCCCTCTAATTCTTCAATAACATGATTTATAATGTGTTAACGATAGTTTCAATTTGTATAAAAAATTAAATAATATCCACGCATGCATTAATTATTAGTACCTGTCATACCCCATTTTTGACCCGTTTTTTAATTCTTTTTTCTCGTCTTTTAAGCCAGAAGTTTCCGTCGTTTCAGACGAAATTTCGACAGGGAGGTATTTTAAAATACCTCATTTTTGTTTCGAAGACGACCGTTTTTTTTATTTATTTTTTTTTTATTATTATTATTATTATTATTCTTGTTTATTATTTTTCTTCTCTTTTTTCTTTTATTAAGTGTTTTTATTATTTTCGTTTTTATTAATATCATTATTAGTATCTTCTTTTTATTGTTTTAGTTTTATTTTATTTTATTTTATTTTGCTGTTTTATATTTTGTTTTTTTTTTTTTTCTTTTCCTTTCCTTTCCTTTCTTTCCTTTTTCTTCTTTTCGGTCTTTTTTGGTCCAGGCCCAGAGGGGCGTTTCGTTTTTTTATTACCCTAATTCTGTCCTTTAAATACTGCATTAATTACTGTGCGTGTCAGGGGTGAATACAGTACCAATCAATCAGAGTGCCGGAATAGCCAAGCCACCACAAACCACCAACACAGCCTCCCTCAGGCCACCACCTACCACCATTTCACAAATCCGTACAAATCAACCACAAAAAAAAAACCAGCAGAAACAAAATCCAAAACACATTCAACACCACAAATTCGTATTCCATAACCACAAATCACACGATTTGTACCCCAATCATCACACAGATCACGGAAACCGAATCGGCATAAACCAAAATAATACGAATCCAGAACCATACACTACACGGTCCTAACTCACCAGTTACCAGCCCAAAACCATTTCAGCCCAGCCAAACACGAAAGAAAAGGGTAGGATTCTGTCCGTTTTGAGTTTAGATCTAGGCTTGCCGTGTCGAGTTTTTTTTGAAAACGAACCTCAGATTCATAATGAGTGAGTGAAGAGGGTTCGAGAGGTTTTTTTTTAAAAAAAAAGGGGGACTTGAGCTACTCCGGCACGGTGGCGCCGCCAGCGGCCGCCGCGCCGGGGGGTGTTCTTGGCCGCAGAGAACTTCGGAAAGGAGGAAAGAGAAGAGAGAAAGAGCTTTTAAAAAATGAACTAAACCGGCCCCCTAGCCCTTATATAGAGGCTGGACCGGTTCGGTTTTTTTCCTTGAACCAAACTGGTCCGATTCTCCCCTCTTTGGCTAGTTGGACTCATCTCTGGCCCACCTTCTTTTTTCTCTTCTTCTTCTTTTCTGATTTCTGCTCTCACCTCCCCTCTTCCTTACTGCACCCCCTTCTTCTTCTCTATTCTTTTTTTTTTACGCACCATATTTATTTTATGTCTTGCATTTTTTATTTTATGCATCATATTTACTTTTATGCCTCGCATTTTTTTTATTTTCTTTATTTATTTTCCAGCACCATATTTAATTGTTTGTCTTGCATTTTATTTTCCAGCTCCATATTTATTTTTGTCTTGCACTTTTATTTTCTTTTTATTTTATGTACCCTATTTATTTTTGCCTTGTTTTTTTTATTTTATTTTTTTTTCTTTTTTCATATTTATTTTATGTCTTGCATTTTTTTTTAGCATCATGTTTATTTTCTGTATTGCATTTTTACTTTCGTTTTATTTTATTTTCAGCATCATATTTATTTTATGTCTTGCATTTTTATTTTTCTTTATTTATTTTATGCGCCATATTTATTTATTGTTTTGCATTACATGCATTTTTATTTCCTTTTTAGCATATTTACTTTGATGCATTTGCAACTTTTAGTTTATTATTTGTCATTTATTTTATTGCCAATTAGAATGTATCTAGGTCCAATGTAAATAAAAATGAGAATCTGCACCGACACTCACATTTATTCTTATGTTTTCTGCCGAGGACGATAATGTAATTTGAACCGTATCCGAGGAAAAGGATCCTCATTTGATCCAACGTCATTTTGAGGGATCCGGCGCGTTTAGACTTATCTCTGCATAACTAAAGATAAAAAAAAAAAGTCAAAACCCAAAAACTTTCTATAATCAAAATTTCAAAAAAAGGGGTCAATCTTTATCCTTTCTTTCTTAATCAAATCTTTAATCAATCTCCAATCGATCAAAACCTTTTTTTCAATTTAAAATCAATCAAACTCACTTCTTTTATTTTCTTTTATGCCTTTTCGGCCTCTCTTTCTTTTTTTTTTTTTTTTTTTTTTAAAAAAAACTTTAAAATCAATCAAAACCAACCACTCGGCTTTTTACCCCGAACTACATGATTTTGATCCCATTCGGGTATGTAGGCAAAAGACTTTGTCTTTCCAAATCAATAAAAATAACAAAAACTTTTTTTTTCTCCTTTCTTTTAAACCTATCTCTTTAATCTTTTCACACTTGAGCATTTATTTCCAAACAAAATAATCAATTTAGCATAAAGATAAAATAAGCAAGAGGTTCCTATAGAGTACTATAGACGTTTAGGGTGCTAGTACCTTCCCTTTGCGTAACCAACCCCCGGACCTTTGATCTCTTAAAAACTAGGGTTTTTCGAGCTTTCTCCCTTTTCCTCGGAAAAATAAAAGATCGGTGGTGATCTCAAATTGCGAGTCAACGCTAATCAATAGCTTGATATCCAAAAATCACCGCGACAGTACCAATATATGTGATAAGGTTGACAAATAACCTTGTCCTTTAAGCAAGGGACGACTAGGATTAGATTCCTATGGAAAAACATCTATTGAAAAGCCAGTCCTTTAAATAAATCTCCGTATCGACCAAGAAATATCCCGGGTTAAAAAAAAAACTACTAGCATGCATGAGCATGATTTTGTTAATATAGAAATTAAAGGATCTTTTTACTATCATGATATTTTGAAAAACAATCAGATTTGAATGAAGTTATTAAAATACCAAGCCTTCTAATTCTCATAATATGTTGTGTAGCTCTCAATATCTTGGTGAGAGTTGATTGAATTGGCACTAAATGTTAATTAATGCAGAGGTTGTATGAGTTGGGGGCACGGAGGGTGCTGGTGACAGGAACTGGTCCATTAGGTTGTGTTCCTTCTCAGCTTGCTATGAGGAGCTCAAACGGGGAGTGTCTGGCCGAGTTACAACAAGCCACACAAATTTTCAACCCTTTGCTCGATAACATGACCAAAGATCTCAACTCCCAACTTGGTGCTCATACTTTTGTTTCTGTCAATGCCTTCCTTATGAACATCGACTTCATCACCAACCCCCAAAAATATGGTGGTGGATCAGCACTTCAACATCATCTAATTAATTTTTTTTTATTCTTAAGAATCGAAGATAGTGTTAGAAGATTTACAATAACTTACACATTTTGTTTAATCAACTAAATTAAACCCCCTTAATCATCATCAACTAATGAAAATGAACATCATCTAATTAATTTGCTAGTATATATCACTTAATTTCTGAATACCCTTTTTTTCTTTTATGAGTAATGTTTATATGTTTATGTGTGCTTATTTATCTTTAACACAATTGTTGAGAACTTGATAGGATGGGCCTATCATTCATTAGGGTTATTAAATAATTATGATATTATCCTTTTAATATTAGCTTTACTTTTATATTTTCTAAAATCCTAGATGATGATAAGTATATGATTGTCATTCATTAGAGTTATTATATATTGTAATATTTGCACTCTATTGAAGAATTAAGAAAGAAATCTGAAATTTATCTTGTTTACTTCTTTATAGTTTTTCTCTAGTCTTTTATGGTATTTTATTAGGAGTATTCTTTTATTGTGTTTTATTAGGAGTAGAAGTAGAATAGCTTTTTAGCACTTTAACAGAACTAATGCAGGTTTTGTTACATCTAAGATGGCAAGTTGTGGACAAGGCCCATACAATGGGCTGGGCCCATGTAACCCCTTGTCTGACCTGTGCCAAAACCGGTATGCTTATGCATTTTGGGATGCTTTTCATCCAAGCCAACGTGCACTTGAGTTCATTGTTGATGAGATCTTCAAGGGAACCAGCAACCTTATGAGCCCTATAAACCTCAGCACCATCATGGTCCTGGACTCAAACATTTAATGTAATAACACTTTAATTTACAGCGTGGTTATTTGGTATGACTCCCAAATACAGATGGGGGGATATAATTGCCCATATACTGTATGTGTGAATGTGATATGTTCAACAGTCAGTAATTCAGTATGTGTGTGTAAACAAAAATGTAGTATATACATTACTTATTATAATTATAGTTAGTTACATTGCTATGCTTTGAATTTCACCTCCAATGCATTAATATACACTAAGAAAATGGAAAACTTGTGAGAATTTTATTTAACATCATTCTATACATTTCATCAACTAGCATCTCTGCCTTGCTTTCAAAATCTCTAATGTTTGTTCCTTCATCTCGTTTCTCTTGGGTTGCCGCTACTTTCATGCAGTTTGGTCTGTGGTTATTGTGTCATGGGGGTTACTTTTTGTAAAACTTTTTTGTTTCTTCCTTTATTTAATATATATATAATTTTTTTACATATGTTTGGTGGGAGAATTGGAAAATTGTTAGACGATTACGTTGCATGTGACGGGTTGTTACAGTCATGCGAGTTCCTAATGAAAAGAGAAGTCAGCGACCTGGCCAATGAAGGTCAACTTTGAAGAATCGTTTCTAATTCAAGTTGGTTGTGGAGGCCATTCCAAGCCTTCAAATTAATGGCCACAAGGTATAAAGTAAGGTCAGCATTTCATCTTTATAAGGCCGATTTACATGTCCGTGAAAGATGGAAGATATACAGTGGATTCTAGAACAATGAAAGTATGAAACTATACATTCATCAATAAGAATATTGTTAAAAGGAATACGATAAATTTGAACGGGTGTGATTAGGAAAAAAAAAGTGTTAAAAGTAGCCCTTTCAAACCATATATCATATTCCTAAAGAGCCTCCTTCTCACATTCTTTCATTTTTTATAGAAAAATTTCTTTTCTTTTTTAATCATGTAATTAACATTATATCTCCTCTCACGTTCTTTTATATATATATATATATATATATATATATATATATATATATATATATATATATATATATATATTTTCCATACATCTTCTCTTTGTGGTATAATTATGTTTAAGATAGGATCTAATAATAAATATGGATACCCAACTCCTGTTGGTTGATTTTGTAACTTTAAAAATATAATATTAATACTATAACAGTAAATATAAAAGAACAAAGAAAAAATAATAGTTTAGCGTTGACCGTAGTAGACTCGAATTGTTGTTGTTGTGGTGAGTGTTTGGGCACGATGGCGGAGGCTCCTCCGTCTCTATTATCTGTGTGCATCGACGCTCTCACACAACAACTTCTCCGTCCATGCGATGATGATCTTCTTCCTTGTATCTACGATCTTCCTTCTCACTTACTCGACACCTTAATCACGCGTTTGCCCCCTCTCGCACTCCGCACATTCCACCACCACCTGTACCTTCCCTCACTCTATTATTATTCCACCATTTCAAATTTCAAACAAACGCTCTCTATTTTCACTTCTAACTAACCGTTTTCTACTTTTTGTTGGAACAGGCCATTCGACGAGGAAGGGTTTTCTCACGACGACTCAACCAAAAAGCGAAAACGCGCAAGGTTGGTTGGTTGCACTTGCACACAATCGAATGCATTTTATCTGTTGCTTATGGAAAATCTTGTTTTTTTTTTTTTTTGTTTTGTTTATTGTTTCAGGGATTGGAATTTAAATTCAGCTTGGCAGAGGTTGTTTCAGCTACGCTGGCCTGATCGCGTTAAGCAGATTCATAGAACGGATTGGGAGCAACTCTATTGGGAAACTCATTTGCAAGAGTATATATATGAACTATAAATTAAGTGTTGTGTTATGTTATGTTTGTCACTCAATGTTGGTTTTGTTCTAAATTTACTTGAAATGACAGTTGTTTAGATGAAGCAGTGGAGGTAGCACTAATTCCATCTTTTACTGGATATATTGGTGACATACAGATTTCAGGTACTATGATTATTTGCTTTTTCTTTTATTTTTTTATTGAAAATTTATGTCTGAAGTTGCCTTCTACTTCTAGCTTCGGCAGAAGTCTGTTCACTTTTGAAAGTTGTTGTAGAATGATTTAATTTTGCTTCCCCAATGACCCTGTTGCCGATGTTCTTTTTTTCCATGAAGAGATGTGATTGTCACATGTGAGAATGAAATGTTAGTATTGCTTTTCATTTTAAGTGTATAGATAATCTGTGAGGTTTGACATATTTAAGGCAATTCAGGATGCCATTGGCTGATGACAAAGAATTGTCAAGTAATATGGATGATTGGAAGTTTCATGAATCTCTTGATCATCCTTTTTGCGTACAGCTGTAAACCTTTGGTGCTTTAAATATTTTGTATGACATGCTCGTTTGGTTCCCCATCCGGGATCCACGTTTAATGCGAAATCACAAAAGCTACTATTAGTTGCTTTGGGGGTTCCATATCCAGCAGCGCCTAGCTGTTTTCAAACACACTAGACACCTACTGCAGTAGAGCTTTTGAGTGAAAAACCAAGTTGCAAAGTATTTGCTTTTTCATCAATCTCATTATAATGTCTGTATATTTAAGGTGTCCTCAACTTTGTGTGTAAACAATCTTATTATTGGGCTGCACAACCCACTTTTCTCTCCCTTTCTATTACTTTAGTCTGTTATGGACAACTTACTGAGTTTTCTTTACTTTAACCTTCTCCTTTTCAGATAGCATACTGAAATATATTGGCTTTGTGGGGAATACAAACCATTCTACTTGTGACCATTCAAAATTGTCTTACCATTGCCTACAATTTGGCAGCCATGTGAGGTGTGATGTAAAATTTAGTGTCATATTTTATATGGAAATGATTAGTTAGGGTTGCCTTTAAATAATAAATATTAAATGAGAGAGTCATGGATTTCATTTTTATGTTCTTGGATATAATAAAATACTTACTTTTCTAACAGCTAAACTTAAGTGTTGAATAGTTAGTTTCATCTTGCTTTCTTCATCAGTTTCAGATTCAGCTCACTAGTTAAGCTGTGTTTTCCATCAGTGTTGTCACCAGGTGATAAGAAGGTTGTGGTGGCTAAACCCCCAAACTGCATCATTTTGATGTGGTGAGGCAGTACAGTATATCATTGTAGTAATGTATATATTAAAGAAAAAACTAAAATACTCATAATGACAATTGACAACCCAATTACGATTTAAGTGCAAATTAAGTCATGACAATACTTTAAAAGCATAATATAATCCAATTTGACTAGAAATATAACTATGTTCACATCCAAATGAAAGTCGAGAGGCCAATCAAGTTGCAGTGGCAAATATTGGAGAATAAATGGAGATGTCATAGACCAACTCTTCTAAAACATTATTTGTTAGGTGAAGGCTCATGAATGGTTTTAATCTTACACCCACTCACTCAGGAGCCCTTTAGGCTACAAAAGTCCACCCTACCTTTGGGCAGTGATGATCAAACTCTTTAGGCTTTAATACTATGTCTCAGATCAACTCTCCTAAAAGCACAATATATTCAATGAGGGGTCATGAATGATTTTATATCTAACTGGATGTAAAGGGGGAAAATCAGTAGTTTTAGTCGAAAACAGATGTGGCTATGAATAAAGATCATGGAAATAACATGATAAAGGGAGCTTTGACTTCTGGATTGTGAGTCACACACAACAGATAAATTCAGATCCTGTTTTTAGGGTTTTTAGACCAGAATACCCCTTTATATTAGATATCATTGGCTACTGAGTGTTTTAAGCCATAGTGAATTAGCAAGTTATCTGAAATTGCAGGATCTGGTCCCATAGGTGCATCATCAAACTTGCTTCCCTCAGGCTATCTGAGGCAGTGTGGCTGTTTTCTGCCCTGCCTAGATGACCAGATGAACCACTTTTGACAACACTGTTTTCATTAGTTTAAAGTTTAATGTTGTCTTTTTTCTATAGTAACAATGTATGATGACTATAATCATGCTAGTATATATGTTATATATTTCTGCATTTTATTTTGTCCAAGTATTTTGTTCCTTATAACACTTTGTTTTGATGCAGTTGCCTGGGGCTGCAAAATGTTCTATGTACTGCAGAAACTAGTGTAAGTTGTGTTTTATAGAATATCACGAACAACTCCTTGAATATTTGCATCATTCATTTGGTTTTATCTTTTTTGGAGCTATGGCCATTATATTTTCATCTGGTCAAATGCATATGTAGCTTTTACAAGCTTACAACAAGTGTTAACAGTTACACACGTTTATTATATTTAACTTCTATGCATTGTCAGTGTTAGAAGTTTTACATCATCAATTAATCAACAATCACCGTTTGTATGACTTTTAAGGTAGTTATTATAAAAGGTAGCAAACTTACCATACATGACAGCTTATGATTGGATGACACTGCAAAAAAAAACCTTTACACGATTAGTGCATACACTATTTACTCTTTTTATATTATAAGATTCATAACTTAATGTAGTTTATTTCATTGGGCACTCTTATAATTGACAAATTTTCAATTGAAGTTCTGTCAGTAACACAGTCTGATGTCTTATACTCTGACTTGCAGGTTTTGTTGAGGGAATGCAAGCTACAGAGTCTGGTACTTAGATGTATCAGATCCAAGGAACAAGTAAGCTTCCTTCCTCCTATTGATCTGTATAATCCGTATTAAAGAATTTGTGATTTTGTACTTGTCTATACATATTATATCTTTCCTAATCTTTACTTAATTGTATTTTTTTCAAGTTTTGCTCATTCTGTGATTGTGCTAAAATGAGCTCAAACAATATGTACTTATGGCTTATGTAGCATGATACTAGTATCTTGGGCATAAGCTTTTTGGGCCATGTGTATATGGTTCGGTAACTTAGGTTAGTCATGTTCAAGTTACTTGAATTACTTGGGTTATCGCATATATTATATAATGATTGAAGTTAAGGTGAGATACCATGACCCTTTTATGCATAGTTTCCATAGAAGGTGACTAACAAGTAACAAATAGAAAAAAATATATTTAGCTCTAATATATGTTTCTCTCTCAATGGATCCTGATATGATTTATAAATCAAAGTATTCAGCACCTTTTGAGCTAAGAGGAGAATGTTTAAGTTTCATACTTGGTGAAGCACCTTCTAGATCTGTGTGTTAAAATATATTTTATATATCAATGGCTTGTCCAAGAATAAAATGCATCTTTATGACCTTGTTTATGGTTTCACAGATTGATGGATTATGCAAACTTCTTGCTCAACATTGTAGAACGTTAACGTCTCTGGAATTTGTTCACTGTGCACTCTCAACAGATTTTATTAATGCAATATTTGGCTCTTTAGTCATAGAGAGAGTACAAAAACATGGGATCCAACATTTGTCAATCATTGCCACAAGTTTTCTGGAACCATGTACAGTTTCTTTACCTAGTGGACTCGTGTCGTTTTTGTCTTCGGGAAGGTACATGGGCGTAAATTCACCTTTTTATTTTTTATTTTTTGTTTTATTGTTGGCAACTTTGTTCACACTTTGTAGCTTTAATGGTGTTTGACATGTTCTCTGAGTAATCATAACTACTTCAAAGACTTAATTTGATTTTAATATAACTAAAACTAAACAACTGCTGGTGCATCTTCTAATTTGATTTTAATATAACTAAAACCAACCAAATGCTGAGTGCAATTCACTAGAGCAATTTTACAAATCCTCTAAGTTTCGTAATTTCTTCAGGAGTTCCATTTTAATCATTTACAATCGTTTGCATAATGATTTGTTATGCTGTTAGCCGTATTTCACTTGCACTTATATAACTAGATAATAGCTTTTCTGTCTGTTGAGTATTTGCCTTCTTTCATGCTAATGCTGCTACTAGGTCCTTGTGCTCATTAAAATTATCTGAGAACCACCATGGATGGACTTTTGCCAAAGATCTTTTTGTGACTCTTCTCAATCTTTCATCTGGCATATCTGTCCTTGACCTTTCTCGGAATAGAGTAAGTTTTTCATCAGCGTATGCATTCTGCATTTTGTGGTTGTTATTGTAAGCTGACAAAAGTTCTATGCACATGCTTCAAGATATCAGGATGGCTTTTTTACTACAGGAGATCCTTGAGTGGTTCACATCTGTCGTTTGGAAATGGAAAGTCCTTGAAACTGTTGCGTGTACTCAATCTGAGGTAGCACCGTACTAAATATACATATATTTTTATCAGTATTGTGAGAACTCTTTAATAGCCAACTTTTATTGGCTGTGATTAATAATAGAATGTGTACCGAAAATGAATGAGGTGGTTTCTCTATAATTAAGTTATCTTTTTTCTTTAGGATATATAAGGTGGGTTGGATGGTGAAGGAAGAAGGGGAGAGGAGAAAGGTCACGGGTTCAATCTCCTCTGCTAACAAAAACTAACATTTGCCGATAAAAAAAATTATTTTTCTTTTGATACATCTTGGTGCAGTGTGTTAGTGTGAGCTAATGTAAAACAGTGTTGATAAGCTTGTTGCATTTATATTTTCATTGCCATCAGGGTTTGGTGAAGAAAAGATTTTTAATCTGTTTATATTCTTATAGGGAAAACAATTTAGGAAAAGATGATGTACAACATCTTAGATATGCTCTTGAACATGTGCCTAACTTGGAGGAGCTGGATATAAGTGACAATTCAATTGAAGATGAAGGAATCAGGTTAATTGTATTTCCTTTTCTAGGTATAGTTTGAAGACATGAAATTTAAGGAGTCTCTAATTGTGTATCATCAATCTTACAGGAATTTAATTCCCTATTTTGTTGGAGCATCTGAAACCTGTCCTCGCATAACTTGTTTGAAATTAGAGAACTGTGATCTGTCCTGTGTTGGAGTGAATCTTCTCCTACATTACCTTTCTACTTTCAAAGGACCATTAAAGTCTCTTTCTATTGCTGAGAATTACCTTGGCAGGTTTGTGTATAGCAATAAAATCTCATTTCAGCACTAAGTTCATCTCTCCATCTGTATTTTGACTGGGTTTTCTTATATAGACAAGTAGTTGAAGCATTGGGAAATTTTTTTCACACCCCAATCGAAGTACTTGACATTGCAGGCATTGGATTGGGTTCTGACGGTTTTCAAGAGCTTCAAAGTCTAATAAAAGAGGAGATTAAGCTGGTGAAAATTAATATAAGGTCAATATTTGTACTTAATGTATTGTTCTGTTTTAATGTAATGTTGCAAGTCACCAAAAAAAAAAATGTAGTGTTGCATATACAATCGCATGACATGTTTTCCTATTTGTTCAGCAAAAATCGTGGTGGGACTGAAACTGCCAAATTTTTGTCCAAACTCTTGTCACAGGCTCCACAACTAGTTGATGTGAATGCAGCCTGTAATCTTATGCCAATAGAATCACTGGCCATCATCTGCTGTGCATTAAAGTTTGCAAAAGGTGTGTTAGTGTTTGTTCTATTGGTGACCTCTAGACTCTTACATGCTGATAGGTGGTTGTAACTTTGTGATTATTAAGTTTGACTAGTTGCTAAAGCATGCCCACTAAACTCCCATTTTTCAGTTTGGCAGATGCTGGTAATATAATATCTTAGTCAAAAGAAGCAACTAACTTCAGCTAGAAGATTACTACTAGTTCTACCTAGGTGTTTACTAGAAGAGAGAGTACTTGATATGCTTTGAAGTCAATAATTTATGCTTTCTTCTGATTAACTGTTTTAGTTATCTTGCTTTAGGTAATGTTCAGCAAGTGGACTTGACAGGACATATATGGGACTATAAGCCAGAGCATGTTTCCCCTTACGCTGAATTTGTACATAATGGATTACCTATATTGGTTCTTCCATCACCATCAGTCTCTGCTGCTCCTCACGACCATGATCCTTAGAATTAAAATTTTGTGCGATTTCAATTTATGTTGCATGGCATATGCAGTTAATAGTTCTCTTTGTTTCTTCCTTCCTTTATCATTATGTATGTTAGCATAGTTTCATACATAATGCTTGCAAACATTTTATTGGCTGTACAGCAAAGTTAGAGAAGGGAAATTTAACTTGTGTTCATATTGATCAATTTTTCTTTTGTGTGTTTCAAGCAATGTGTTTTTTTAACCTCTATTTTTGGGGTTGTTTTTCTTCCTAGTTTCCCTTGTGTTTTGTAATTTAATGTAGTTTGTAGTTCATTAGATGCTGTGCAACAGAACATGGACAATCTGGTGTATCAACTATGAAGATGCAACGAAAATACTTGTTTGGGGTTACTTTTGTATGAACAGTTGTCATAGTGGTTCGGAAATCTACTGTTCATTTCTATTGGAATGATTACCCTCATTGCATTACTTTTGTTTCAAAAACATGTAACTGATTTTCAATCTCCCAAAGTTGCAATGGATCCCCTTCTGGATAGCAAATCAGTCCATAAACTGATTTAGAGCAAATTGCAATATGTCAGGTTTCAGGCTTGGATCCATTTGCATTGGAATGCTAGTTTCAATGTGGTATCGCTTTTAATACATGTGAATGTGGCCCTGCTTTGTTTTTTTGTGTTTTTTTTTTTGCGCGGATCGTTGAAGTCTTTTCTCTCCTTCCCAATACTTGTATTTGGAAATACTCATCCTTGCGTGTGATCTCAACGCATATTTGGAAAGTTTTGGAAAATCTAGTGGAAATTTCGCAGGGGTTTTGGCTTGGGATCAATTTACAATGACTGAGCATGCACCAACCAGGCCACCACCACTCATGCAATAATTGAATTGCTTCAACTAATTGATTATGACATTTTGGCTATTTAGGAAACTTAATCAGTGACAAATTGAATTTTTAAAGAACTAATTGTGTGATTAAATTCTTTTAAAAACTGATATGACAAGTGTAACATTTTTAGAAGATTAAATTTAGGGATTTTTCAAAGTTTTTAGTACAGTAATTATGTCGGAATCTAAGTTTTTTTTCCCTCTGGGGGAGAGGGATATCTTAAATGTTAGTGTTAACTTCAACATTCGTGCGGGTCCACCTAAAAGTAATTGGTTTCATAATAGACCTCATCTTATCCTTCATTGTCGGACCTGCATCATCACAGTACCAGAAGAAAGTAACCATCTTAGTCATTGTGATATGAAAATATGAAAAAGACATCCCACCCAAGAGGTGGTGGACAGTGTTGGGTCTTCTTGTTATAGAACGTTAAAGAACAGTACGAGGAAGCAGGTGTAGGTGCAGGTGCACTATGACAAATTTAATTATGTTCTTACTGTTGGCTCTCTCACTTCAGTTACGGTATTTCAATTTAAACATTCTTTTGTTAAATTTAATTAAACTAAGTCAACTACACAAGTACCTAACTTTTATGTGTCGTCCTTTTCTTTTTAATGTTTCATCTGTATTTTATGTACTATAATGTACTAGTATCATTCTTTAGCCACTCAAAACAACTGAATTACATGAAGGCTAAGCTAAGAAGTAGGAATATCAAAGGTCAATAAGGTGACTTTTGACCCTTGTAATACCATCAATGTGTAATTTTGATCTCTTAATTTTTTTCCCATAACAAACAAATCTCTCCATTCATGTGTCATTGTCTAATTACCAATATGGAAGTAACAAATAATAATAATTATATATGTCACATGATAGTGGACTGATTTAACATCTTAATGGATTCACTGGAAATTACAAATATAAAATGAGGTTTTTACATATATTAAGGGTGTGTTTAGATGAATAGTGAAAAATTTGATTTTGAAAAAAAAATAGTTAAATTGATTTTGAAGTGATGTAAATTATATTTGGATGTTTTTATTATAGAATTAAGTTAGGAATAAAATTTAATAAAAAAAATTATTCAATGTAAAAGTTATTTAAAGTTATTTTAACTCAGAATCAATTCCGAATTCAAAATTAATTATGAAATCTTTTATAACAATAAAATCAAATATGTAAAATTCAATTTAAAATTAATTTTGAAGTCAGAATTAATTTTCTAACGTAAAACCAAATACATACCATATAGAGTCTTTTAGTAATTGAACAACGGAGTAATATAGAGATGTGATATTACAAATAGGAAAATTAGAGAATTTGATTTCTGTAAAAGATTATTGAGGAATAATATTTGATTAGTCAATGGTATAATGAAGTCATATGATTTTTTCTGTGTTCGTTATATGATTATTTTATAAAGTCCATATTTCATGTATAAAGGTTTTGGATCACAACTTACCAACTGTATAGATTCTTAAATCATAAGGAATTAGTTTAAATATAGTAGACAAATGTCTCATTCCAATTTTACGAGATGCCACACAAAACTTTATAAGCTGGTGTCCCTACAGCTTAAAATACACAAGACTCCCTGGAACTCGCATCAGGCCAACCTGTAAAGATTGAAAACAACTTTTTTTTTTTTTAATTGAACTTGATCAATGTTTGCATATAAAACCTAATGACTAACGTGATCATGCAAAAGCGAAAGTGGACAACTCTTTTTTCTGAAAAAGAAAATCATATATTCTTTTAATTATTTTTTTTCCTAATCTTGAACTATGTCCAAAACGGGTTGTTCACAAGGCTTTGTCATGAAGCTATCCCTCTCTTTTTTTTCTTGGTTGTTTTCATCATCCAATGCCAAAACTAATCCCTTCTCAAAATCCGATCCATTTAACAAACATTATATAATAATGCCATTGAAAGACCCGTGAACAAACAATTTTTAAGTTTTTTTTTTTTTTTATCTGGTGGAACTTCTTATCTGTTTTAATTGGAGTCTTAAGCATCATTACGTTGAGAAAATGTGAAGATGATGCAATGAATCATGGGACCATCTTAATGTCTAGTTTGCACGCTGCCATTAGACGACAAGAGCAAGTGAGACTTTTTATTTTCCATGTTTTCATGTTTGAATAAATTTCTTAAAAATGATCACCTACTAGAAACAGTCGGAGATCATTCACACACTTGTCCCTTATAAAGTTTTCTTCTATTTTCCAATGATATTATGAACCCGTTTCAACTTGTCTTGGAAATAGAAGTTACACCACAATTTAAGAGATGTGAAATCTAACATCTCCAAACAACGTGTGAAAGTAGTATCCTTGTTTAGTGATGCCTTTATTTCAATTCACTCTCCAACAAAAGCTTGCTTTCAAGCCTAGTTTTATAATATATATTAAATAGTTCATCATTTACGCGATGGAAATCGGTTATTCTAGTGGTGTTGACTAATGAGTTTTTACTTCTAACTACTAGTTCTTACTAATGCGTTGAGAAAAATGCTGTATTTAGGATCCACTTTGTAACAGATAATTTAAAAAGAAAGATCGAGAAGGAATTATTACACTGCATTGTTGTTAAAAATGTCAAATAAAATAAGTAATGTTATCTAAGATGTTGTCCATTGAAGTTAAACTAGTTTAACGTGTAATAAGTTCACAAAACACGTTCCACAAGTTTATCCGATGGTAACGTGAAATGTTTTGATTATCTCAAAATCATATCTCAAATTTATATCAAATTGACAACAGGAATTAATTCAGTAACTATTTATATCGAACTGTTTCTTTTATTTTGCCATTAGTTTAAGTCCAATATGTGTTCCTGGACTAAACCCCAGTGAGATTTGAGTAATGAGGAATTAGGTGAGGCTCTTTAGTCACATGTTGTTGATAAATTGATGTCAACTATTGTCATCACAATTCTTACTTCTCATCAGCTTAATAATTATTTTGGTTCTGTAATAATAATTTTAAAAGTCTCGCGAAAGCAATTTGAAGAGTGAACCTTATTATGTGTCTGTAACACTTTAAGAATTGCTCCTTATTTTGGAAAACACATGCCGGTAATGCAATGCTGACATGCATCTAAAAAAGAAAATGTTATATCAACCCCGACAAAAAAATTGGAGTGACAGATTTGACAAAAGGTACAACTGTGAACAAATATTATTTGGAAACTGTTTTTTTTTTTTGTTAAAATGAGTGTACATGATTAATTTTATTAGGTGAAATATCATTTGTTGATTAAAAAAACTTGAAAATCATAGGGTTAAATCTGTTGATTCTATAAAATATCATTTTTAGTCATTTAAAATTTATTTCTTTTAGTTTAGTTTTTATAAAATTTCAAATTTTAGTTCGACTATATAGTTAATTAATAAATATTATTAAGTGTTGACGTGATTAATGGTGATGCCATAATTATGTCATGCTATCAAATATTGACATTATCAGCTTGTATGTCAATAAATGAATATGACATTAAAAAATATTAAACAAGAAATGATAATGTCATCATAAACTAAAATAAAAAAATAGCAAATTTTTAGGGATTGAAGATATTACCTTCCCCATTTTCAAGTCTCACGTAGATGTACAATTCAAATTTTCATTTGGTTCATCTAAATGAGAACTTACATTCAAAAATAATTTTATTAGTAGTTTTTCGTTGTTGTGATTTGATTAATTCTTCTTCTTTTTTTCCATTTCCAACTAAATTCTTTTTATATAACATCTTATAGATATATAAATCAAAATTATTTGGCCTCCTTTCATTCATAATCTAATATGTCAATGCTCATCTAAATCATATCCATGTTTGGATCTTCACTAAAGTTATTGTTACATTTACTTGTCTTAATGACTATTATCGTTGTGAAAATCATTTTTTTTCATCAACAAATGATATTATGATTAGATATTTTTAATAGTTTGTATCGTTGTGATAAGATATTTTTTTTTCTAATAAGTAAATTTGTTAAACCTAAACAAATTGTTTTTTCTCTTTTTTTCTGAATCAAAAAATGATTTTCTCAATAATTCATACATTGACTATATTTTTTTTTTATCAAAATTGTTAAAAATGTCCAAGAAAAAACTAATAATTAACAAAGAAAACAATAAAAAAGATATATTAAATTTTACTGACAATAACTTTACATATAATAGTTAATTATCAAAACATCATAGTACATAGTGTCAAATGATAAATTGATTGTTGGCAAAAATTTCTAGCATCATTCAATATAAGCACTACAAGCATAGTCTATCCTAATTTTTAGGACAATTCTATCCCATCTATCATATAAACAATAAATTTGGGCATTACCCATGACTGATAAGTTAGATTACAGGCATGATTCAGGGATGGAGCAAGAAGTTTTTATCTTATGCAGGTAAGTTAGAGTTGATCAGAACAGTTATTCAAGGAATTGTAAATTTCTAGATGGGGATTTTTTCTTTGCCGCAATCTGTTCTGGACTGGATCAACGCTTCGTGTCGTAATTTTCTATGGGGTAAAGCGGATATTGGCAAAAACAAGTCATTGGTTGCTTGATCAGTAGTTTGTTCTCTGAAAAAATAAGGGGGTTTAGACCTTTTTAATCTCAAGGGCTGGAACCTTGCGCTTCTTTCCCGTATCCTGTGGGACTTTCATTGTAAGAAAGATTCTCTATGGGTTCGATGAGTTCACCATTACTATTTCAAAGGGAGCGATGTGTGGAATTACAATACTTCTTCGTCAGATTCAGTTTTGATAAAGAAAATCATTCAAATAAGGGACTTTATTATCTCAAAAGAGTTAAATACGGAAGAGGCCAAAAAGAGGATTCAATCTTGGAGCACCAATGAACAATTGCTTGTTGGCAAAGTCTATGAATACATTAGAGGTGTCAAGCCTACTGTTAGTTG
Source organism: Glycine max (assembly GCF_000004515.6). Taxonomy (NCBI): domain Eukaryota; kingdom Viridiplantae; phylum Streptophyta; class Magnoliopsida; order Fabales; family Fabaceae; genus Glycine; species Glycine max. Next base: position 39,646,965 of record NC_016090.4, read on the forward strand.
GTGTTCTGTTATATGGAACTCAGCAATCCCCCCAAGATGTCTTTCATTCTGTGGCTTGCTAAAAGGAACCGACTGCTTATTCTTGACAAAGTTGTTTTTTTGAACAAGGGTTCCCTTTGCCCTTTATGTTCAAATGAGGCTGAGTCAAATGCTCATTTGTTATTTTCTTGTAGGAAATCTCTCCAAGTTTGGGCTCACATTCGTGATTTGACTCCTTTCCGCAGGCGTTTCACTTCTTTAATTAGGGGCAGATCCACATCAGGTGTTCAAGGAAAATTACGTTGTCTGACTACTATAACAATTAGAGTCTACTGCATCTGACTGTCTAGGAACAAGCTGATTTTTAAAGATTATCAATTTTCTGTAATAGAGGTTATTAGCAAGATTAAGTTTCTTATATATAGACAAGTGCACCTGTTACATTTATTTTAACATCTTGATATAGGTCTTCTTGTATTAGGGAGATTTTTGATTTTTTCTAGCTGCGGAGTATATCCCGTTTATTGTTGTATCATTTTGAGTTTAATATAATTTACATTTTTCTCAAAAAATAAATTTGGGCATTACCCTTAATTTAGCCTCCACGCATCATGTACTCCCTTGCACCATCTTGTGATTCCCAAATGAGTTTATGCGGTTTTGAGTAGTGATTGCTTCACGTTTTCAGCCTATCTCATGCTAAGGTTGAAGGAAAAAATGTTTAGAAAAAAATGGGGCAACTACCGTCAAACGAGAAGGAAAGCAAGCTCATGTTGACAAAAACATCAATCTATTTATATGTGAGACATCAATTACACAGTCATGAAAATAGACATATGCATTAAAATATGTCACAGACAACGATAAAAAAATATCTTATACTGCTATTTTAACGGCTCATTTCTTATACTATACCCGCTGTCAAGACATTTCTTATAAATGTTTAAATTAATTACTGCTCGTCTGGTCATTAAAAATACACTATTTTCAAAATTAGTCTTTTTAGTTTACTACTATTATTTTTGTTAATCTTTAAAATTTAAAAGAAACAATGTATTTTTGATCTCTCATAAAAAATAAAATAAAAAGCATTCCATTTTATTAAATGAATAAAACTTTGAACAATAATTAAAATAAAAAGAAATATATTTTTAAAAAATGAAAACAAAAGAAGGGCGATAAAAGGACTCTGGAGTCTTGAGACATGACTTTTCTTGTGAAAATACACGTTATTTTGTTCATGTAATCAAACCTTTCTAAAATAAATAAATAAATAATAATCAGACATAGGTCGTTTGAGTGGATTGAGGTTACTAAGAATTAATTTTTTGTTTGGGTAATATTACTATAAATTAATCTATTTTGTCATCTCTATTCTTTATCAATTGTATTCCATTTCATAATTTAAACTATATTCTAAAAAAAGTTTTTAATTATAAAATGTCACTTTTAAATGCTGTATCCTATATTCATTTATTTACATTTTTTTTATACTGTTTTACTTTTTCCCCAGTCACTAACTCCACTACGTAATTTTTTATTATACTTTAAAACTCCTTTTTTTCCCCTGGGTACACGCACATCAATAATGCAGTGTGGTTCTGGTATACCAAAATCTCCTAAATCAATCATGATCATTACAAAAATCATTTTTAATTTTATTTTTTTTCTCTATATAAGTAGTTCCTTTTACGGTGCCTTAAGCAAATAGTAGCATTTAAAGGCGCTAGCAGCTCCACAAGTACTTTTACTATTTTACGTTTGCATTATCTCATTGTGTAGTTAAAATAGTAATTGGGAAATTTTTAGAAATGAATACAAACAGTATTTTAATGAATAAAAAACAGAAATTGGGAAAATTTTCATAAAAGTAATAAACCCTTGAAATTAAACAAAACCTAAAGGATAATCTATACCAAAAAAGAGAATACTAACTACCTAAACTTTGTAATACTTTTTTTAATATTAATTAAAATTGATTGAAAATCACTAATTTTAATGAATTACACTTGTTATTTAATGATTTTTTTCTCCTATTTTATAAGTGAGACAAAATCTGTGACTTTCACTAATAGTAAAAAGTGTCTAACATCTAAGAAAACCTAAAGGATAATTTAACAGACCTAAAGGAAGACCAGATGAAAAAAAGGACTGAACTTAGTCAAATAAGTCAATTAATAAATATTATGGTTTAGAAATTAGGTCATCGAGGATAATTTAAAATATGTTTGAATTATGATTATGATTAATTATTTTGGGATTGATTAATTTTTTAATTAAAGGGAAATCTGGAACAAAAGGATGGTTAAAATTTCAAGCACATAAGCAAGTTTTGATTTTCATTTCATTTCAAGTTCGTCTTCTTCCCCCGTCAATCTAGCCACTCCCTATCTTTCTCTCTCCTCTTCTGAATTTGACGGTTGCACCGCGTAATCTCATCGGATTCTTCTCTCTATCCTCATCGGTTTCAAACTCGCTCACTCTCTCACTCAGTCTTGTTCAGATCTGATCAAAGGAAGAAGAAATGGAGGAAGCTCTGGAACTGTCACGCGCCAAGGACACGAAGGAGAGGATGGCGGGCGTAGAGCGGCTGCATCAACTTCTAGAAGTTTCCAGAAAGAGCCTCTCCTCTTCCGAAGTCACCTCGCTCGTCGACACGTGTATGGATCTCCTCAAGGACAACAACTTCCGCGTCTCCCAGGGCGCTCTCCAGGCCCTCGCCTCCGCCGCCGTCCTCGCCGGTGAACACTTCAAGCTCCACTTCAACGCCCTCCTCCCCGCCGTCGTCGACCGCCTCGGCGACGCCAAGCAGCCCGTCCGCGACGCCGCCCGTCGGCTCCTGCTCACTCTCATGGAGGTACTGTCCCTTATCCGTATTTAATAACTCGATAGTGATAGTAATCGAGTGTGGTTCTTACTAACTGGTAGCGGTAGGGTGCTGTAACTGCTTAGGAATATTTATTAGGATAATAATGACTTCGATGTATCGGAATTGGTCGCTGTTTCGCTGTAACACGGCGACGAAATCGGAATTGGTCGCTGTTTCGCTCTTGCATGACCTGTCTTATGCTTCTGGAGAATGAGAATCGGAATAATATCGCGAGATCTTTAGTCGTAGGATCTCTTGCTGGTGTGATTTCATCGTCGTCTGTGTTTGGTTTCTCATTTAAGATCCATATATAGAGCAAAATCACGTCAAAGACAACGCAACGCAAAAGCAACTATTAGTTGTGTTAGGGATCCACGTCCAGTAGTGTCAAACGTGTGTCCAAACATTAGATGAACCTAAAGCCTTTCAGATGCTGCGTTTTTAAATTGTGGTGTCTTGAACCCAAATGAATTAATCTTTCACCGGTTAATTTTTTTTATTTGACTTTAGATTCTAGAGGAGCATTAAGAAACATGTGACAAAATGTCTGCAAGTAGCTTCTGCAGAAGAAGAAGCTCGGGGAATTTCTTTTTTTGGATTGATTTAGTATCCGTGAAAATAAAATTCATAATTTCTGATTGACTCGTTTGTAAGCAAAACCAGATTTAAGTCTGTTAGCAGTTAATTGTAACTTTATAAGTGAATGCTTTGAAGATAACTGATATAACGCTTTGTTAACTTGATAATTATACTTGAAATGTTTGAATGTGAAAATATGCACACAAAAAGGATCCTCAACCTCAGTTTTGCTTATATAGATAGTACAAAAAATAGTTCATGGTGAAGGCTATAGCCTAGCCTATGTTGACAGATTACAGGACAGCTTCTAAGAGCTTCTACAACAAGCTACAAATATAAAACATTAGCAAAACATTTCAAACAACAACTTTAACACTCCCTCTCAAGCCGGAGCATATAAATTGTGTGCTCCAAGCTTGGAACATATAAAGTGGATCCGAGGACCTCTCAAGGACTTGGTCGGGATATCTGCAAGCTGTTTGTTGGAGTTTATAAATTCAGTACTGATTTCTTTGGACTGTAGCTTTTCCCGAACAAAATGGCAATCAATCTCTATATGTTTAGTTCTCTCATGAAATACAGGATTAGAAGCAATATGAAGAGCTTCCTGATTATCACAATACAACTTCATCTGTTGAACATCACAAAATTTTAATTCTTGAAGAAGTTGTTTAATTCACACCAATTCACAAGTAACAAGAGCCATAGCTCTATATTTTGCTTCTGCACTTGATCAGGCAACAACAATCTGTTTCTTGCTTTTCCAAGAGACAATATTTCCTCTAGGGGATACACAACATCTAATGGTGGATCGCCTGTCTATGGGACAACCTACCCAATTGGCATCACAGTACCCACAAATTTGGGCATTTCTATTATCTTTATACAACAATCCCTATCCTGAAGTCTTTTTGATGTATCTAAGAATGCGAACCATAGCATTCCAATGGTCAATGTGAGGATCCTGCATAAATTGACTGACAACTCCGACTACAACTGACAAATCAAGTTGTAATTGTGAGATAAATGAGTTTTCCAACCAGCCTTCTATACCTCTTTGGATCTGGAAAAGGTTCACCTTGATATGACATTAACTTCTGATTTGGATTCATAGGACTATCAATAGGCCTACAATTAGTCATACCTGTTTCTTCCAAAATGTCCAGAGCATATTTTCTTTGTGAAATGACAACACCTTTCTTTGATTGAGCCACTTCAATACCAAGGAAGTACTTTAGGTAGCCAAGGTCTTTGGTCTGAAAATGACTGAATAATTGTTGCTTTAGTTAGGAAATTTTGGCAGCATCATTCCTTATAATAACAATGTCATCAACATAGATAATTAGATAAACACACTTCTTGGGAGAAGTATGACAATAAAAACAAAGTGATCTGCTTCACTTCGCTTCATTAAAAAATTCTGAAAAATATGACTAAATTTTCCAAACCAAGCACGTGGTGATTGTTTGAGCCGATAGAGAGATCGACACAATTTACACACCAAACTAGACACCCCCTAAGCAACAAAACCATGAGGTTGCTTCATATAGATTTCCTCCTCTAAATCACCATGGAGAAAGGCATTTTTTTATGTCTAATTGATAAAGAGGCCAATGACGAATAGCTGCCATAGCTAGGAAGAGCTGAACAATTGTGATCCTGGCCAAAGGAGAGAAGGTGTCACAGTAATGAAGGCCATAAATCTGAGTGTAGCCTTTGGCAACCAACCGAGCCTTAAGTCAATCAACCTCACCATTAGGTCTGACTTTAACAACATAAACCCATCAGCAGCCAACTGTCTTCTTCCCAGGAGGAAGAGAAACTAATTCCCATGTGCCATTGTTCTCAAGAGCCTGCATTTCAACAATCATGGCTTGTTGCCAACCAGGATGATCGAGTGCCTCTTGAACATTTTTAGGAATAGTAATAGAAGACAAGGGAGAGTCTTCTTTTCATTTCATCCATAGAGTCATATATTAGGAACTTCTTTAATTCTTTAACAACAACTTTGGCTATGTGTGAGGTCATATCGTGGTTAGTCTGTTTGAGAGAAAATGCATGGTTTGCTGAATCAAATAAACTCTGGATGTCATTAGCAAAAATATCTTGAGCATTTTTCCAAAATGAACAACAAGTCTTGAAGGATTTGAGTATTTCCAACACATCAGGTTCTACTGATTGCCATAAAACAGTGCACAATTGAGAAGTCAAGTGGCTTCCACTGATTTCTGCTCTCTGATGGAATTTCACTAGTTTCTTTCTCCAAATGATCATAGTGCCCTTGACCAAGGAACCATAACTCAACTGAGGCAAACCAAGATAGATAATTTTTCCACTTGAGTTTCTGAGTAGTAATAGTGGGAGTTCTAGAGAGAGGAGAAGGAGTAGAAGTGAGAGTGGAATTTGTAGATGTCATTTTGAGAAATCAAGGACAAGTATCTAGTAACAGACACATAGCACAAAACTTGTGGAAACCAGGGACAGAGGTGTACAGACCCACTATCCAGACAATACCAAAACGACGATTTGATGGCTGAAACAAAGCAAGAAGAGGCCGGCGACCAAAACCCAGGTGTTGTGTTGGAGTTCTGGTGATTGGAGACGGGCACATGGGATGCATGCGCTTGAGAATGACGTGGGAGCGCGTGTTGAGATGCGTTGAAAGAGACAACCCAGATTTGGGTATTGTCTGGGATAGGTGCGACAGCGGTGGCTGGTGGCAAACGACGGCACTGGTGACAATGGCCGGCGATAGACAGAGATGGAAGTGCAGAGCAGGATTGTCCCACTTTGATACCAACCTGAAATGTTTGAGTGTGAAAATATGCACACAAAAAGGATCACTTCGAAACCTCCAGGGTTGGGACGCGTTGAAAGAGATGACCTAGATCTGGGTATCGTCGGGGATAGGTGCGATGGCGGTGGCTGGCGGCAGACGACGACACTGGTGACAATGGCCGGCAATAGACAGAGATGGAAGTGCAGAGCAGGATCATCCAACTCAGATACCAACCTGAAATGTCTGAGTGTGAAAATATGCACACAAAAAGGATCCTCAGCCTGGCCAGTGGATGGATGTAGATCTATGAACAGTTTAAACAGGAAACTATTTAAGCAGAGTAGTTTGTGTTTGGTTTCTTGCATGGCATGAATGTTGGCATAAGCTTTTGGTTTATCTCTAAACAATTAAGTGGAGTTTCACATGGCTAATCTGTGATCAAATTTATTTATCTATATGACCTTATTATAGCTTGAGTGTTTCTTTTACACTTCCGTTCTGTATCTTTACCTAGGCTATGTTTGGACTAATGGAAGGGGCTGGGAAATAACTTGATGGCATGATGCTAGGTTCCACTTATTGGATTGCTTGAGAATGGATTGGAATGGAACCTGATGGAGTGCATTCCTTTCCATCCTATAGCCCTCTTTTCTTACCCACCAATTTCTGGAGTAAGGGACAGAACTAGTCAGCATTCCAGTCCATTCCATTCCACTCGTCATTATCCAAACTTAGTTTAACAGTGAAATGGATAATGCTTCCGCATGTATCTTGGTGTTTATTGTCAAAGAGTAAAAGTGAAGTAAATATGTCCTGATTGTAATTTTGAAAATGATATTTTTTTAGTCCTTGCGTTTTGCATTCATTTTGGATTATTATTATTATCATTATTATATGCAGGTTTCTTCTCCTACAATAATTGTTGAAAGAGCAGGGTCCTTTGCTTGGGCACATAAAAGCTGGAGAGTCAGAGAGGAGTTTACACGAACTGTCGCAGCTGCAATTAATCTATTTGCAGCTACTGAGCTTCCACTTCAACGAGCTATCCTCCCCCCTGTATTGACTTTTACAAATAAGCAGTACATATCTTGTGTACATTTAAATATTCTCGGCATGTGATAATAACTCCTTCCAAAACTTGATTGATTGTCAGGTTTTGCATTTGCTTAATGATCCAAATCCTGCTGTTAGGGAAGCAGCTATTTTGTGCATTGAGGTAAGCATGCTTTATCTTTCAGTCATTTAGTATTTTGTATATATTGGCTAAAGGACTCACTTGCATTATCATGTTACTTGCCAAAAAAGGGGTTCATGCCATAGCAATGGCTAATTTCAATTCTTGAATTTCTGAGCCAAAAGTAAAGAATTGCTAATATTGCATGTTGCTTTTCGCCTTATGTTAATCTTAATGGTGTATTGAGCATTTTTATAATTGATATCATGATGCCGTAAAGAAAAATTGATTTATTATGTGTTCACAGTCATACCTGAGGATGGTGATTACGGATTTAAGATAGGATAATGTTATTGTTAGTACATTTCTTTGACATTGTCATTTTTACAGGAGATGTATACACAAGCTGGACCTCAATTTCGTGACGAACTTCACCGCCACAATCTTCCTTCATCTTTGGTAAATATAAAACACTTTCCTCATTCATTGTTATTCAATATATTACAAATGCACCAACACACTTTTAAGCTCATGAATTTGGACCTTTGCCATTTTACATTTAATTAGCATCTACTGTGACAGTTTCTTATGTCTTGTTCATTGCATCATATGATGGTTTCAGGTGAAAGATATTAATGCCAGGCTCGAGGGAATTCAACCAAAAGTTCGCTCTTCGGATGGTCCAGGTGGATATATTACTGGGGAAATTAAACATGCAAGTGTTAATCCCAAGAAAAGTAGTCCAAAGGCTAAAAGTTCCTCAAGGGAGAACTCTCTTTTTGGAGGTTAGTACATTTGTAATTCTTCAATCATACATGTTTATATTTTAGTTTAGTATCAATTCAATTTTATACATGGCATTATGATTTATATCTTTGTAATTTCCTTCTCATACTGGCTCTATTTACCTTACAATTTTCTCTGTAATTAAAATTTACTAATTTGAGATGAGCTGCATAGTTGCCACTATACTGGAACATATTGTCAAATGTTTAAATAATGTGGAGTTATGGACCCTATGGAGTTTGGACATGTTTATTTTTGACATCACATTTTTGTTTGAGTTTAGATTAGTTTAAGCTCCTTTCTTTCTTATCATTAAACTAAACTTTGATATCACGATGTTAGAATTTTTAGCTTTTGATTTTAAGTGATGCTATTTCAGTTAGCACTAATTGTGGTGATTTTGTTTTTCTGTGTCATTTTTTATTTAAACTTCCGCATATTGTAGCTAACATGTATCCTTCGGTAATTCCAGAAGTTAAACACACTTGATCTTTGGGGTGCTACCTTTAATTAGATGTTGTCCCTTGGATCTAACTGTTTTTAGTTGTCATTTGGTGGATGTTTTCTTCTGCACTTCTTCAATGATAAAAATTTACATGCGATGCATGTGCAAAATGTGTAAAAATTGAGATAATTTTGATGGTGGAGGCAAAATGATTGAAGATAACATGATGTGATTCAAAGAGATGAGTGGCATCTCAAGTTGTAAAATTGTAAAATTAAAAAAAAAAATCCAACATCACATATTGTTAATATACTGCGTATAGTTGGATGAGAATATTAACTATTTAAGTATGCATTTTGTTTATTAAATTATGAGCAGGAGAAGGTGACATCACTGAGAAACCCGTAGACCCTGTCAAGGTATATTCAGATAAGGAGTTAATCAGGGAATTTGAGAAGATTGCATCTACCCTTGTGCCTGAAAAAGACTGGTCAATTCGAACTGCTGCTCTGCAGAGAGTTGAAGGTCTTGTTCTTGGAGGTTGGTGGTTCTGAATTCCTTTGAGAAATGTGTTCAGATAAATATGTGCTTAGAGTGCAATGATAAGAGCTTATTCCTATTTTGAGTCTAAAAGGGAAAGAACGTTTGCAGTTGTGGAATATCTTTACTTGAAGGATGTTTGTGGTGATCTTTTATGAATATGGTGTTGGATTTTATTTGTTGACGTTGATTCAACACAAGCCATAGTTAACTGAGCCATGGCATTAAAAGATTATCACAATTAGACAATAAAAAGGAAAATTAAATGCTGGTAGGACCATTAACTACCGCCGTTTCAGCAATAGAGGCGCAGTTTTTAGGATCCTAGTTCTACTAAATTGTGGGCAGGGGGTGACTTAAACATTATTGCACTTTTTAAACTAAATTGATCAGGGCCAACATTTTTATAAGTCTATTATTATTTGGAGAGTAAATTACTCCAAAACCTTTCTTGTAATTTGCACTTAAACTTAAAAACCTACACAAAAGCCCTCTATATTTTATAAAATTATAAACATGTTACAGTTAAACACAATTTTATTTTTGCATGAAATTGATAAATATACTGTTATTACTATTTTGACTCATTTTCATTTCTTAAAAAAGTTACGCAAACCCTATTCTATTTTATAAATACATTATGATTAAATCCCCTGCAATAGTAAAACTTTGAAATTATTAATTACTTAAATGATAAAACTTGAAGATAATATTATTATAGTGGATGAGAATACATAATGAAGAAATTATAATTTCAAATATTAAAAATAACAATACCTATTGTAAAAATGTTGCTGTAATATATGTACGAAAAAACTAAATCTCGTGAATTATTAATAAGATAGAATAAGACTATTTTAAAATCAATTTTATAAATAATTAAATAATAAAAAATAGAACCATGCTTTATTTTTTAATATTTCATTTGATTAAATTTTTTATCATAACAATTTAAAACAATTCTTGTTATTTGAAAATACAGAATTATAATTTATTCTCTTATATTATTTAATATTATCTTCAAAATTATATTGTTTAGGTATTTAATAATTCCAAATGTAATATATTTATAAAATTGAAGAGAATTTTTGCAATGTGCAAAACTTTTTAATGAGGATATTTTTGTCAATTTTATATTATACAGAAATAAAAGTGCTTTAGTTTTAAGTGTAGTATATTTATTAAGAAGAGTTTATAGATTAAGGGATTTTATAAATAAGAAGAGTTTTGTGTCAGTTTTAGAAATAAAAGGGATTTTATACAAAAAAGTGCAATATAGAATGGAGATTGGAGTAATTTACACTTATTTGAATCATGTGCGTTGTTTTTCTCCTTGTAATATGTATTTTTGTGCCTATTGTTTAAGCAAAAAATGGTTTTATGTATGATTAATTGTAATTTCCACTGAGCCAATAAATTAAATGTAATACATTTTCTTTTCCTGTGGCATGATTATTGAATATCTTCTTATTACTTTCTTCAACAGGTGCTGTGGATTATCCATGTTTTCGTGGGCTCCTGAAGCAACTTGTTGGACCTTTAAGCACACAATTGTCAGACCGAAGATCTACCATTGTGAAGCAGGTGCTCTAATATTATTATTGTTCTATATTCCCTTTTATTAATTTGTAAAACGTGTCTAGGTGAAAGTTATAATTTCCTGTTCCTTCTTTGCTGTTTTGGGAACTTAGGAGAATGGTGATTTTTTTCTCTTGAAGCAATCCTTCTTTGCCTTTGCGTATGTTAGAATGAAACATTCATTTGTTTTGATGAATTCCTTCTCTTAGTATGCTTGTTAGTTTTCTCTCATTATAATTACTGAAGGACCTGTCCATAGGTTAGGTTCTTATACCCAACTGTTTCTGGCTTGTTGTTTGCTTTCTTCTAGGCTTGCCATCTATTGTGCTTTTTGTCAAAGGAACTCTTGGGTGATTTTGAGGCATGTGCTGAAATGTTTATACCAGTAAGTTCGCCTAGTTATCTCGGATTTATCACAATTTTGATGCTTTTGAAATTATTAATTTTTGATCTGATAATCAGGTCCTTTTCAAGCTGGTTGTGATTACTGTGCTTGTAATTGCAGAGTCTGCAGATAACTGCATTAAAACGGTACTGTAATATGTTCATTTAATTACCTTCATTTTCGTATCCCTCTTGCTATGTGTCATTTTCACCTTTGCCTCTACTTTGCAGATGCTGCGCAACTGCAAAGTTGCTCGTGTGCTTCCCCGTATAGCCGATTGTGCAAAAAATGATCGCAATGCAGTACTTCGTGCAAGGTATATATTATCAACTATTGAAAAGACACAAGCTAGAGTTTTGGTTTTTGATTAATACCATTGGACATTTGTACTGTAGGTGTTGTGAATATGCTTATTTGGTCCTAGAACATTGGCCTGATGCACCTGAAATACATCGATCAGCTGATTTATATGAGGATCTGATAAAGTGTTGTGTTTCAGACGCAATGAGTGAGGTAGCTTTATAGTTTTAGGTTATTTGACATTTGGTAAATATATAGTGCATTAAATTTGTAAACTCTGACTAGCTTTTCCATTGGGTTTTCTCTTCTTCCTGAACTATCAAGAAATTGCATCACCTTGATAGGCGTGTTGGTGTGTGGGAAGTAAAATTGATTGTCCTTGTTTGCGTATATTTTAGTGAAATTTCAGTTATCATAAAATGTATAATTTGATAAATCAGTAATGATAATTAAATTGTGAAATTCCATAATTTTTTTATTTATTGGTTGGCTTTATGTCTCAACGTGTCATTGTGTGGTAAGGAATGATTACGGATATGAAACTTAGCATAATAGAATTTATGTGGAATGATGCTTCTATTATGGTTAGCCAAAGAACAAGGCCTCTGCCCAATGCTTTCTCTCTGTGTGCACTCGCACGTGTGCATCATGCCAAAATAATTTAAATTTCCTTTTAGAATATGATCGTGGGGAGAAAATAAGTATCCAAGAGGCAGTTGTGTTGTGAAAAACTCACTGCTTTCCTTGTATCCCTTCAGGAACCAAATCAGTGACACAAATCATCCCTTTTTTTTGCATATATCTATTGTTTTTGCCCTTTGTCACCCACTTGCTTAATTTAATTTATATTCCTGAAGTTTTGGTTTTTAACTGTGCCAAATGGTGTTGTGAGATTCATGTAGCCAATCTTACCTAGTGGGATAAGGCTTTGTTGCTATTGTTTGTTTCATTGTATAATAATATTTGGTAAGATGTTTCAAAAATGGTTTTGCAGTATGCGGTAGAGTTACTCTGTTATTAGTTATGATCATTACTTACTCTTTTGAGCAAATTTGTTTATTTATCATTTTTCATTGATTTAGGACAGAAAGTCTTTAGCATATTCATTGATTATTCAAAGTATATGGAAGTGAAAATAATTACTGTGTGAAAATTAATAGGTACGGTCTACTGCAAGGATGTGCTACAGAATGTTTGCAAAAACTTGGCCAGAGCGTTCTCGTCGCCTATTTTCATCCTTTGACCCTGCGATTCAACGGGTATACACTTATGATTTTGTGGATGTCATTCTTCCTTTTATTTTTGTTGCTCAGGTCATCTTTTAAAGTGAATGTAAATCGCAGTTAATAAATGAAGAGGATGGAGGAATACATCGACGACATGCTTCACCTTCCATTCGAGATAGAGGTGCACCGACGTCATTATCTAGCCAGGCCTCTGCTCCCTCTAATCTACCTGGTTATGGAACTTCTGCTATTGTTGCTATGGATAAAAGTTCAAGTATATCATCAGGGACATCTATCTCATCTGGCATACTTCTTTCACAAGCTAAGTCACTTGGTAAGGGTACAGAACGTAGTTTGGAAAGCATGTTACATGCAAGCAAACAGAAGGTTTCTGCTATTGAAAGCATGCTTAGAGGCTTGGATTTGTCTGATAAGCATAATTCATCTTCTCTCCGGTCAACAAGTTTGGATCTAGGTACAACATAAGTTTTCCTGTTATATATTTTTATTTTTACCTCAATTTTCAGGACTTGATGCCATTCAATGGTTGATCTGTTAGTGTTTTTTCAAACTATTTGAGCGGCTAAATTTTTCTCTTATTGCCCCTAGTGCAGGAGTTGACCCTCCATCATCTCGTGATCCACCTTTCCCTGCAGCTGTCCCCGCATCTAATCATCTGACAAGCTCTTTAACAACAGAATCAACTACTTCCGGCATCAATAAAGGTAGTAACCGAAATGGTGGTCTCGGTTTGTCTGACATAATCACTCAGATTCAAGCTTCGAAAGATTCTGCCAAGTTATCCTATCGTAGTAATGTTGGTATTGAGCCTTTATCATCATATTCGAGTAAAAGGGCATCTGAAAGACAAGAAAGAAGTTCTCTCGATGATAACCATGATATGAGGGAGACTAGGCGATATATGAACCCCAACACTGATAGACAGTATTTGGATGCCCCTTATAGAGATGGAAACTTTAGGGAATCTCATAATAGTTATGTGCCTAATTTCCAGAGACCACTATTGAGAAAGAATGTGGCTGGACGCATGTCTGCTGGCAGGAGGAGTTTTGATGATAATCAGCTATCTCTTGGAGAGATGTCGAATTTTGCAGATGGACCAGCATCTCTTCATGAAGCTTTGAGTGAAGGACTTAGTTCAGGTTCCGATTGGTCTGCTAGGGTTGCTGCCTTTAATTATCTTCATTCTTTGTTGCAGCAAGGTCCGAAGGGAACTCTAGAAGTTGTTCAGAATTTTGAGAAGGTAATGAAGTTGTTTTTCCAGCACTTGGATGATCCCCATCATAAAGTTGCACAGGCTGCTCTTTCAACACTTGCAGATATTGTTCCAGCATGCCGAAAGCCTTTTGAGGGTTATATGGAAAGAATATTACCCCATGTGTTTTCTCGGTTAATTGACCCTAAAGAACTTGTCAGGCAGCCGTGTTCAACAACTCTGGAAGTGGTCAGCAAAACTTACAGTATAGATTCTCTCTTACCTGCATTATTACGCTCACTAGATGAACAAAGGTCTCCAAAGGCTAAATTGGCTGTTATTGAATTTGCTATCAATTCCTTTAACAAACATGCTATGAACCCAGAAGGTGCTGCTAATATTGGCATCCTAAAATTATGGCTTGCTAAGTTAACCCCTTTGGTTCATGACAAAAATACAAAGCTTAAAGAAGCAGCTATTACATGCATTATATCAGTGTACTCTCACTTTGATTCAACTGCTGTTCTTAATTTCATTCTGAGTTTGTCAGTTGAAGAACAAAATTCCTTGAGACGAGCATTGAAACAATACACCCCTCGCATTGAAGTAGACCTAATAAACTATCTGCAGAACAAGAAAGAGAAACAACGTTCTAAGTCTTCCTATGATCCATCTGATGTTGTGGGAACATCCTCTGAAGATGGATATGTTGGTTACTCTAGGAAAGCTCATTACCTTGGTAGGTATTCTGCTGGTTCACTTGATAGTGATGGTGGCAGGAAATGGAGTTCCCAAGATTCAACACTGATAAAAGCCAGTCTTGGTCAAGCATCTTCTGGTGAAACTCGGGAACATCTGTATCATAATTTTGAGACTGATCCTAATAGTGGCAGCCTTGGTTCAAAAACTAAGGATCTTGCTTATGCCGTCAATCCAATGGGTCAAAACTTTGGCTCTCAAACTAGCCAACATGGACACATGGACAGTAGCGTGAGCTTAGAGGGTCTTTCAACTCCTCGTCTAGATGTAAACGGTTTGATGTCATCAGAGCATTTAAATGGTGCTGAAGGCTATGCAAATGACAAAGAGCATCCTTCTGAATTGGAACTTAATCATCACTCAGCTGAAGATGTAAAAATTAACACCATGACACACACAGGACCCAGCATTCCTCAAATTCTTCATATGGTGAGTTATGCAACTAGTATAGGATAAGTTGGTTTTTTAATTTTATTATTCGGAAAACCAAAAGATCCTGTAGAAAGAGAAATATTGTGAGAAAAAATAGGATGGTGATAAACCATTCTCCAAGGATGGAAAATTGCAGCAGAAAATAATAGTAATAATCAACTCACAAAATATCAGTCAAGTCTCTTTGCAAGAAAGATAAAGAAACCCATTTAAGCATTGACAAAAACACGAGGTCAAGAATAAAAGCCAGTCAAGGAGAAATGATGACTATCATCACTGTTTAAAACTATAACAAAAAGTTCACTTTTTCCATACATTTTTTATATCCTCACCCTTCCCAAAACCTCGATAAGGAGTTGTAAGAAAGTTGTCAAAGGTGGCAGGACAAACCCAGAACTCTTTAAAATCAGAGAAGAGATTGTTGCAAAACTCCCCCCACCCCGTCTTTGACATCTTTGTGATATATCACTTCACACCTGAAAAATGTTGTTTTGTAGATATGCAGTGGGGGTGATGGAAGCCCTATTTCAAGTAAACGGACTGCTCTTCAACAATTGGTTGAAGCTTCTATAACAAATGATCATTCTGTTTGGACCAAGGTATGCTTGATTTTATTTACACTTTCTTTTTCTTTCCAAGTTGTATGGTTGTTGGTCATACTTATTATGATTCAGGAACTGATTAAAAAGTGAGAGAAACCAGGGAAACAGATAAAATGTTGAAAGAAAATACTTATGAATCTGAATATGATTTGTTTTAACCCTAATGTGCAATCAATTGTTAATTTGATAATGTACTTGCAGTACTTCAATCAGATTTTGACAGTTGTGCTTGAGGTGCTGGATGATTCAGATTCCTCAGTCAAAGAGCTTGCTCTTTCACTGATAGTTGAAATGCTTAAAAACCAGGTTCCTACTCCTTTTGTCCCATTTTAGTTTTGGGGATTATGCTCTTGATCATGTCAATGCTTACAATTGTGCATATTTTCTTTTTGTAGCATAAGGCATTATTGGAAATTAAATTTATATCATAAAGATTTTTCTGATTTTAAAATTTAACTTCTACTTTTATTGTTCACAGAAAGGTGCCATGGAGAACTCTGTTGAGATTGTAATTGAGAAGCTGCTTCATGTTACAAAAGATATCATTCCTAAGGTAGCAAAAGTCCCATTCTACTTTGTCTTTTATACATTTGCTTTCTTTTCCTAATCTCAGCTTCTTCCATCCCCTTTTTAGGTCTCGAATGAAGCAGAGCACTGCCTGACCATTGTTCTATCTCAGTATGATCCATTCAGATGTTTAAGTGTATGTATTTCTTGATTCCTTTACTTTGTGGCCCCTTTACTCTCTGTAAAATTTTTGAGGAAAGGAATGGGGTTTTACTTTTTTGACAATCTAATCCTCAGAATTTAAATCATTTCAGGTCATTGTCCCTCTGCTGGTTACCGAGGATGAGAAAACACTCGTTATTTGCATAAATTGCTTAACAAAGGTAAACTGTCTTTAGAATGATCTATTGCTCTATTTTGGAAAGAAGTGCCCAATGAATCAATAATATTTCAAAACGCAGCAAGTATTTTTATGTCCATATCCTATATGCTTCTGATACTTATAAAACATAGGTAAATGCTAACCAATGGACATAGGTCACTTGTTAAGGATACAAAAAGATATTTATTGTAAAATAAATTATTTATTATATTAAAAATAAAAATACCAAATCATTTAAGCATTTGTTTTTTTTAAGTAATTAGAAGAATTTAATAGGAGGTATTAAATGCTTCTCAACTAGTGTTTTTAGGCAGTTGTTAACGAGACACAAAAACATATTCTGAGTGTATCCTGCATTGTCTTGGTTAGTGGTTACTCCTGCCAATATGCCATTTCACTGTATGAAGTGTATTAATATCACTAGTATTGTAGCACATGGGAAAAAGTTTTTTCTTTTTCTTACGACTGTCTTTACATATTCTAGTTGTATCATATCCCATGTTTTTAAGAATTTACTGTATCCTTATTCTGTCATATATAGTACCTGCACCACATCATACAATTGCTTAACAATTTATCATGTTTAACAATTAACATCATACTATTCTTTTCTTCAGCTTGTGGGGCGGCTTTCTCAGGAAGAACTAATGGCTCAGTTACCCTCGTTTCTGCCTGCCCTTTTCGAAGCTTTTGGTAACCAGAGTGCAGATGTTCGGAAGGTACTTAAGATCTTTTTTATCTGGAGTAATTTATGTTCCATAGTGTCGTACATCTTAAGAAATGTCTGATGGTAAAAAACACTGTAAAGTGGCATATGTAGTTATAACCTCTGAAGCACGGACATCGTGCAAAATATTGGACACCCCGACATGGATATATATATATATATATATAATTCAAATATAACATTTTCCTATTATAATGAGTAAAAAAAAATACACTTGGAAACAGACATCATTCACAATTTGGGCTCAATGTTCCCTTAAGTTGAAAGGGATCTAATCCATCCATCTAAAAAGCAAAAAGAGAAAGTGATGACTTATATGGCATTTTGCTGTCAATCTATCACACATACGGCACAAGTTCTACAATTATCTTGACACTATATGGCACACATACAGCAAATATCAAATAGAGATACTGTTGTCTCATTATTAATATGACACGCACACGCACATAACAAGAAGTAAATTAATATCATAGACCACTGGTTTCCATATGTGAAATAAAATCAGAGTTAGCCACTTCTATAGAAAAAAAAGACAATGGTGTCACTAGATTGAAACTTCTTTTCTTGGGATTATTGAGCTGAACTTGCTATGGCTCATTATAAACAATTAGTTCTTACTATATTCCCTGTATAATTTGCCATACCAAATGTATGAACAGAAAGGGATGATCATTTCATTCATACTAGCAGTGATTATTCCATAATCCATTCCCTCATTAGAACACAATCAATGCAGCAAACCATTTATAAAATAATACCAGGAAGTTTGTCCTTTGTATGTGTCGAACTCTTGATTTCAGCCTCGATGGTTTGATATATATACTAAGCCACCTAAACTTGCGTTGCTCCTACTTCACCGTGGGCAAATCTGACAGTAGTCTGCTCTTAATAAGGTTTAAATATAGTTTATGTGATTAACTAATATTAGACACTATAAAAGGATGATAAGTCTGTCTGGCTTAGAGGATCATAAATGTAACTGGTTCTATCTATAAACATTTTCTTTGAATGAGAGGATTAGGGTATTATTTATCACTAATAATTATATTTTTGTCTGTCCTTTGTTCCCTTTATATATTCTGTTTCATTATTCTTATTTTATGTAAATGCGGATTGTTACAGACCGTTGTTTTCTGTCTCGTGGATATTTATATCATGCTTGGGAGAGCATTCTTGCCATATTTGCAAGGGCTTAACAGCACACAGTTGAAGTTGGTCACCATTTATGCAAATCGAATCTCACAAGCCAGGACAGGCAAAGCGATTGATGCCGTTCAAGACTAGCAGGTTTATTGGGAAGAAAAAAGTTGTGGCTTTTTGGGTGTTGTCTATTCATTGTTGTGTATTTGTATATCTGCGTGCATGAATTTAGATGTGGGTTCCATTGTCTTTCCTTCTCCTTGGGTCTCTTTAAATATATAATTTTTTTGGTCTTTCCTTTTTCCCTGGCAATGTTGGAATTTGGAGAGTTCTGATGGTGAAATACGAGTAAATTCTAATCTACATATAGTAAACATTATTGATTGTCGTAAATGGTTTTCAAGAAAGTCATTGATTCAGTTACATGAATATTTTGGATATAGGCTAAGTTTTCGCAAACTTATTTTCACGCTGCAGTTCTTGTTCAACAAAGATGTATTTTCGTTCCCTTCATTTTTTGTTGGGGGGTGTTCATATTAAGACCAAAGTCTTTTGCCCTACGAAACCCTAGCCATAGTGTGTGATACGTGAAGTCATATAAACGATTTCACTACAACTCTTAGCACGGTTATTCGTGCAATAGATTTCGAAATTGAAGTGTGGTTCATAGGTTTCCTTCATCGTGTTTTGAAATTTTCATTTATTTAGGACATTTAGAAATATAAAAGTCATGTATTATAAAATTTTCATTTATTTAGGCTAAGTATTGATATTATGTTTTGAAATTATTATCTAAAAGTTAAATTGTGTTTGGGTGGAGGTTAATAAATTTAATTCTGGATGATGTTAATTTTATAAAATTAATGTTTTTTAAAATTTTATTCAAACAATTTTTGAGTGTAAGATTGTTTGAATTGAAAGTGGTTTTTCTTAATTCAAAATAACAATACCAAACACTCATTTGGTGTCCCTCCTAACCAAACATAGCCGAAGTTAAGGGTAGAGTTGCAGCTTTTAATATGTGGATAAGTATGCCCATTATAAAATTAGCTTAGGAAACTATTTCCTCGTCCCAACATAAGCTGCACAATAATAAAGCTTTGGATAGTCATTACATGAGCTGCGCCTCCGAGTATTGCCATTTAAAAAAAAAAGGTAAAATAATTTAGCAGCCAGTATCTGAATTGTTTAGAAATTTTTTAAATAAGCTTTTATACTCTAGAAACTTGTAATTGAGTCATTGAACTCATACATCACTTTTCATTGAATCTCTTGGTTATGATTCCATCAAAGGTGGATGATAATTTTTAATATCTGTTTGAATCTTAAAAGTACAGAAACTTATTTGAAAATTCTAAAAAATTCATAAACCAGGTCACTAAGTTTAATAACTGACTAGATCCTTAAACTATTTTAGATTTTTAAAATAGTTTTGTATTTTTAATATTCGTAATAAGTTTCAAGAATAATCTGTAATTTTCATTTTTTTTAAAAAAATAATCTGTAACTTTAACGAAACATTATTCCTGAAACTCAATTAAAAAAGAATTATAAGTTGAACAACTCAATCATAAGTTTTTTTTTTAAAAATAAAATCTTAAATATAAATATTTAAGGTCTTTCATGTTTAGTTTAATTTTAATTTTAGCAACAACAATTAGAGTTTAAAAATTGGCCAATGACAACTTTTAGCCCCAACAATGACAAAACAACTACTGAAGTTGAGATAAGGCAAATGGTGGAATGTTTTTTTATTGGCACGGTCACTTAATTGAGGTAAATAGTTATTAGGGAAAAATTATATAAAACAAGAATTGATTACACTGTTTAGATTGTTTCAGTTATTTGGTTAAAAAGACATCATAATTTATGGATAAAACATTCCATGGGATTGACAGACCATATGGAGTATACGATGTTTGCCACTGAGGTTTTTACACAGTCATTTTGAAAAGAATTTTTCTATTATAATATTTCACCTTTAAGCAAAAAATTATAGGGATTTAATTTAGTTTACTGAACAACAAAATCGTTCTATCGATTAATGCGCGAACCTATTTGAAAATAACTTAAATATAATGTCGACTTAAACCTACGCTATGTGAAAGTTATAGCTAGTTTGAAAAGGTCAAATTACCTGATCGCATTATGAATGTTAGGTTGCTTCGGCTTGGTTGACACTAATTTAGATTTGGTTTTGACAGACACTAAATTATTTGTTTCAAAATATGCTTGCGTCAAATATTAGTGTCGGTGTTGAGGCCAACACTATAATTTGGACGCTATTTTTTTTGTTACAGTAAAAGATTATTGATTGTTTCAGGGTTCCAATATCTTTCCCAAACAAGTAAGTTTTAGTGATAATTTCAACTTTAGTTTTTTTATCCTGTCGTTATAATTATCAAGTATATTATTAATATGAACGAATGTTCAAACTTTGTTGTGTTAATGTGTATATTTCACTTATTTGTTTTCTTTTGGATTTTATTGTTATTATTTTTTCTTTTGGATTCGGTTTCCTTATCCGTTTTTATATTAACATGTATATATGAATTGATTAACGGACTATTCATCAATATATTTTCTAAAAAACTTGTTATTCTATTGAACAATCGATACACACATTGTTAATCAATAATTGACTCATAATCCTTAACTAGAATATGGGAGGTATAACATTTCAGGTGTAAAAAATAACAACAACGGAAAAAAAATAAAATATGGAAACAACTAATTTTGAAGAGATATATACTACGTACAGAACATGAATTGAGAATCTAATTCTATTTATAAGCAGGACAAACTATGTAGTAGCATTCTGTGATTCTAATAGCAGTGTTGTAGACACCACGTAATGTGTTATTCTCGTCCTTGTAAACAAAAAGTTGTGTGGACATACGTGCTTACTTCTGTTTTATATTCTTTTCCTTGCATTGTAAGGTATACATATATACATGTACGTAGTCGCGCAATGGCTCAATTAGAAGGAAGTTATAACTTATGAGTTTGGCATACTTGCTCGTTTTTCATGCCAAGAAACGAAAGGCAAATAACGAAAGGACCCCAAAAATATACTTCAAAATTTGATTGTCTTCTTGTCTAGTTTAAAATAGAAAAAAGGTAGCCTACGAATTTATTCAAGATAGGAATCATCCCCATTTTTGGAAAAATATCACTCTCCCTCAGATTTTTAGATTGTGAACGAAATCCAGAGACACTTCCCACAAATTCAATGTTGATGCTAACTCACATCCAATTTGGTACTTCTTTTTTCTTTTCTTTTTTTTTTGAACAGCTCCAATTTGGTACTTTGATAATTCTTTTCGATCCATTAATTTCCTTTCAATCTTATATCACACCTTACTGAATTATCCACATCACATGGGAAGGATATATACGTATCATTTCAATATTTTTATTTATTTATTTATCTATATATATAGCACCCCAACTAGCTAGCTATACATCATCCATTTTCATTCTTCACCTCCTACTCATAATAGTGAATTTAGTCTCAGAATTTTGAGAAAGAGTTCTCATTCAGGTTAGTGATATTGCTACGTTATCCTTAAATCTACACAGATATTTAACAATTAATATATATTTATACATAATATATTTGATGAAACAAATTAACTCACTGTCTTTTTTTTTTTTTCAACTAGTGGTGTTAGGGGACGTAAAAAAGTTACGGAATGGCACATCAAAACTTGGGCACCAAATTAACAGCACTTGTAGTAGATGACAATAAAATCAACCGAAAGATTCATCAAAAGCTGTTGGAGAGTGTTGGAATGAAAAATCAAGGAGTGGAAAATGGCCAAGAAGCAGTGGACATTCATTGCCATGGACAAAGATTTGACCTGATTCTCATGGACATGGATATGCCCATCATGAATGGCATTGAGGTGCTTATTAATTAATTACATTACATCCAAGTTTACCATTATAATTTATTGTGGCCAGGGCTAAAGTTGAAATGCAAGTATTTAATGCTCTTGTTTTTATTTTTATTTATTCATTTTTATATAGGCAACAAAGGAACTTCGCTCAATGGGCATTGGTAGCATGATTGTTGGTGTATCATCACGCTGTACGGAAGCAGAAATACGAAAATTTATGGAAGCGGGACTGAATGACTACCATGAGAAACCCTTGAACAATTCTAAGCTTAGTTCACTTCTTGATAAGATCAACCCCAGTTTTACTCGTAATTAGTGGAAATTTCAACCGGGTAATGTATGAAAAAGCAAAGAAGAAAAAAACTTAACCTTACCCGTTCCTTGTTTCCAAATTCCATGGCTAGTTTTTCCTCTCTTTTTTTCTTTTTCTTTTGGTGATTCTGTAGTTCTTTTTTTACTATGGTGAAGTCTGTGACTACGTACGTGACTATCAATGTTACACAAAAATAAAGAAAAGACTTGAGGAATAACTCTTGTTCAATTCATCAATATGGCGGAGTTGGAAGGAGATTAGGTGTCCATTGTAAAAATAAAATAAAATTCCTATGGCACCAAGTTATGTATTCTCACTTTTTTTTTATCTTAATTTATTGTTTATTATTGCTACTTTTTTTTTTTGGTTACCGTGCATGTATGAACTTTGGCGGTCAAGTCTTTGCTACATGCTGCTGTTATAGAAGATGCATGTTGTTACACACTTGCGCTCACATATTAAAATGATTTATAGGATAGGAAATTAACCAAGCTTACCTCATGTTTCAGGATGCTAAAATCAAAGAGAACTAAAGACTAATAATATAATTAGGCTACATATAAGCTTTTATAGATAGAACACAACAGATATATATATATATATATATATATATATATATATATATATATATATATATATATATATATATATATATATATATAATTAAAAAAGGTTAAATGCTTTTTTGGTTTAATTATTTAGCAGGTCTCTATTACTAGATTTTTAATTAGATTTCTGATTTCTTTTCCTTTTATTTCGATCTTTAAACTTTTATTTATTTTTAATTGGGTCATCTAGTCTATTTGTTATAAAAAATTAACCACAGAAATATAATTAGAGGTGCAATCAATTGACTGGTGCTTCTAGAGTATTTTGTAAGCACAATAAAGTCAATTGTAAAAAAATTTATGGAGTTTTATAAGCACAATAAAGTCAATTGTAAGAAATTTTATGGAGTTTCAATCTTTATAGGTTAATTCAATTCAAATATTTTTTTTCCATAAAACTCTCACAATTGTTTGGCTTGGCAAAATCTTAAAATTTTATAAAAAAAAGTCTCACAATTGATCTTGTTGTGCTTACAACACACACCAAACTATCCTTCATGGAGTTCTAGAGTTTCAACATTTGCAAGTTAGTTCTACTTAAATATTCTTTTACAAATCTTTTACAATTGTTTGGCTTTATAGAATGCTAAAACAGAAGATTCTCAATTAATTCATTTGTGCTTACAACATACTTCAAAAATATCAATCCACTATGTGCACCTTTTATTAATTGTTTGTCGTTAATTTTGTTCATATATAACAACAGATATATTGAATGGCTCAATTAAAAGTTTAGCTAGGGACCTAATTAAAAATTTTGGTAGAAATATGAGGACTTGCATATCAATTTAACCTACTTTTTTTCTTGAAAATATAAAGCTTTTTTAATTCATACAAAATATTTTATTTATCTGTCATCTTTAAAAATTATGATTCGTTAACTATTACTAATTTTCTATGCTTTTTTCTTTAACTATCCAACATTGATCTTTACTCTCTCTCTCTCTCTTTCTCTCATATTTTTGCCTTGAAGAATAACCTTTCAATCTTCATCACTACGCTCCACAAAACAAGCAAATTAATGTGCTTCAAGTTTTATTAAGTGTTTGAGTTAGTTCTTTAAAAGGAGAAATTTGGCCAACAAACACACTTTCTAAAATGCTCTTAAAAAATTAAATAGCTTATTTTTATTAAAAAAAGGTAAATTTTTTTAAAGAAATCAAGGTCAATAAAATTTTAGAAGAAAAAAATCAACTTATCTTGTCTTTCTCTCATTTCTGACTCTCTCTTAATCATTTTTTAGCTAATGAAATAAAATTTACTATATAGTTTGAATTTTATTTTTAATTAAAACTCTTATTTTTAAACTTTAACTTTTAAAATACAAAATTTAAGACTAAATATAACTTCGGCCACAAAAATGAGCCCTAAATTGGTCAAGGGCACAATAATTTTATATATATATATATATAAGAATGTGGAGTAAAAGGCACACCAATTTGAAAAAGAAAGTTGGTACACTGCCTAAAGAAATTTAAGAGTTGAGTAATTCTAATATATTTTATAACATATATATTCCTTCTAATGTACTTTTATTATTATTCAAAAATTATTAAAACTAAAAAATTAAGACCAAGACATATTGAATGAGAAATAAGATTAATATATAAAATTTATGAGTTTTATTAAATGTTACTAACTAATAATAATAAAAAGATATTAAAAAGATATCTTAGAGAATCTATTGTTGTCATTTCTAAAGTATATTTTTTTTGGACTAACAATTGAATGAGTTTGAACATAATAATTAAAAAAAGGAGATCCTTAAATTATAGAATTTCTTTGAAAAGGAGATAAAAAGCGCTGCCAACATTAGCAACAAACTAAATCATAAATCCAACATTTATTATGAGATATAAGTCAATCACTTAAATAAAGTGTGTGAAATTTTATAAATCCTTTAATATCTATCTTTAATTTCTAAGAATAAAAAAAAAACTAAAACCAACATCTGACCTTCATTAAATCTGTCAACCTAACATAATCTACCTTCTCATGTGTAAATATAATATCACATTATGCAGAAGTCAAGGGGACCAAAAAAAGCATATGCGAAAGAATATTTCTAGAGCTTATTATCTCTTTTTTCCTCACATAAAACTTCTACGTTGAAGGTAGTCGGCATACACACTAGTCCAAACATTATATGCAACCATGCATGTAACTATCAAATGTAGGAAATTTTCTACATGCATGCAGAGAATATAACACACATAAAAGGCCTTGCCGGGAAGAAACTAGAAAGCACCTTCCTCTTACATAAATTAATTCTGTCTAGTTGAAATTCCGTCCACCAAGAAAATGCTGTATGTATAATATTTTTGGAAGGGCTACAAAGACTTCTAAAGAAGCTTTAAAACTATCGAATTTGATGCCTACGTGCTTCAACATTAATCCTTTTGAGAGAAATATTTTTCTAGAAAAGCAGCATATCCTGATCTTAATAAACAAGGAATATACTCTTAAACTGTGAACAAACCATAACTATGTGTCATCCTCCATGTTGTGACGGGTAATCGAGTTTAGCATACTTACCAAATACCAATTGAGTTCTCATTTTTGTGATCTTCCTACTGACCAAATATCTCTTCATGCCACTTTAGTGGCCATATCTGCCCAAGATCCCAATTCTGAAACCTTATTCTTGTCCTCCGAAAATTTGAACAGCCTAGGAAAGGAATCTTTCAAAGGGGGGCTTTTCAACCAAACATATCTTCGAAAAGAGAGGATATATTGTTGCCATTTCTTTCCCTTTTTTTTCGGGCAAGCTAACAACAAATCATCTTCTGATTTTATTTTCCCATTTTTGCAAACTAACATCCTTCCTCCAAAATCCCAAATTGATTTTTGCATAGGAGAGCTATAAGAACCACCTCCTTGGCAATTTAAACAATTTGTCTTCTTAAACATTAGTGTATACCCATGATAATTTCGGCCTCAAAGCTTCCAATACAGGCTGCCATATAGCTTCTTTCATGGATTAGGGCCTATAAAGAGTCCCAAGTAATTTGAAATTAAGGGAGGCTACCTATTTTGTAGTTTGGGAAAGATGAAACTGATTTTAATTAATAATAAATTATCCTCAACACTAATTCCAATTACGTTGCTTTTGTGAAAGTTTATTTTTAGCTCAACCATTAATGCAAAACACCTCAAAATCTTCTTTGTGGTCCAGAGGGAAATTCCCCAACTCGCCTCTCCTATAAACAAACTAGCTATCACATGCACGCTGAAGATGAGAGATTTTTGTCCCATCTTTTCCTAACTTAACACCTTTTTAGCTTTCCAATATTTATTGCTCCACGAATTAACCAACCAGGCCCACTCAACCCCTCAAAAGCTAGAAGCAATTCATTCTTATCAACCTAAATCTTTTCGGTTTGATTTTCATTCACCAAAAGAACAGATAGATTGTCTAAAAAAACACAAAATCTAATCCAGGATTTCCATCATCCTAAAGTGCCCGTCATGCAATCAAGATACTCTTGCCCCATCATTACAACTTTATAAGATTATATAAATATTCATTCACTTTTATGTAATTAAACAAAATTTTCTATTAAAAGAATTTAAGAGTATTTTTAGTATAATGTTTTTTTAAAAGCTAACCTAAAATAATATATATTATTAATATATATCATAAGTATTAGATATCAAATATAAACCTTTATTCACACATAGTGAGTGTAAAGCGTAAAACGAGTAAAATATTGTTTTTAAAATAAAAAAGAAAGGATGATACATCAATTTAAATATCTCTTAAAGAAGAAGAGTGTATTTTACTCTTAAAAAATTATATAAATAAGAAAAATAAATTAAGTTAAATATTTTTTTCGTGTCATCTAATACACTAACATAGCATAACAAAATAAATTAATTAAATGGCATTTTGTGCTTCTCTTTTAATTGATTTATTTACACAACTTACAAGTACGTACGTATGTAAAACTATAATCAAAAGCGTACACAAATATTATAATAAAAAGAATATAAATATTTATAAATATGTGTATTCATTTGTTTAGTATTTAAAAAAATTGTCACTTTTTCAAAATTATTTTAACTATTCTTTTAAAATAAAAAAATGTCTTAAAATTTAAACAAATGAAATATTTGCTTACTAAATTAAAATAATTGGGGCGATACGTGTGGTAAAAATTAAAATAACTAGCTTGTAACTAATTTACATCAATTGCCTCGTATTTATTTAATTTTTAAAAACTTGCTGTTTTCTTTTTAAAAATGCTTGTAATAAAAGTACTTCAAATGGTATTGCAGATAAATAAATAAATAACTTTGTATACTATTATTGTGGATGGTTTCTTTTAGTCCCAACCGCCAATATCTTTCATTGTGACACCATACTCTTCCTTTTAAATTTTTTGGGTTCATTGTAGGTGCAAAGAGCTAACCTAAGAAGTTAAGGTCGTCACTTGTGCGCCATTAATAATAGAGTCTATGAAGATTCAACTAATGACAATATAGAAAGGAATGAAATTGTTTTTAAGTAGTGTTGCATGTTCATAAATTTCGTTCTATCTAATCTATTATTTACAATAATTAATATCATAAAAGTCATACGTATCATAATTTTTTATAGGTTGACCGTGTAAAAAAATTTAGATTGATATTGCATAAAAATTAAACTCTATTTATACAAATAATTTAAAATAATTCGTTAACATAATTATTATTTAACCAACAAAATGGTTCTAGTGATAGTAAGTATAAGTTCAAGGACAATTTAGTAACTAGACTAAAGTGATAAGTAAGTACTTGTGATGAATTTAATATTTCAAGAAATTAAAAAATAGTTTTAGGTTAAAAGGATGTAAAAAAGTCTGAAAAAATAATCATTTATTTTCATTTTGTAAATTTCATAATATAGCTATATATTCAGCACTTATACAAAAATATGTCGTCAAAATCATTCACATAATTTGATAATAGTATAACCTTTCATTTTCTTCTTTCGTCCAAAAGAGGGACATTGGATCGAAAGCTAAATGAGGACTATTCTAGGAAGAAAACAACAAACCAAATATCGGCAACCGAAAAGGTCTAGGTTTCCGTCTTTCCGAGGAGGTTTAGCAATCTTGGGCATGCAGCATAACTCTTATAATACACAAATGTTTTTTGCACCAGATTTTTATGTGCATAAACTTTACTTGGAGGGACGTCGGAGAAGAAAGTAAAGGATCGAATAAAATAAAAATAAAAATGCATCGAATGGATTTGATAATAAGATACTTTATTTGTGCGAATTCATAACTGTTCCCGTAGCCATATGTTAAATCTTACATATTTATAAATATTTTATTTTCTTAATCTATTGAGACATCTTTTATATGATTCTTCGAACACTTAAACTGACAATAACCTAAATACAAACATAAAAAGACAGAGAAAAAATAAAATACTATAGAAAAAGTGTTACAAAAATATATATAAAAAATACAATTCCTCTTTCTAGAACGGATTAAACGGAGAGTGACGATAAATTCATGTGATGCCACTTTTTAATTAAAGTAGGATATTTGCTTTTTTATTTAAGGCCCACGCTATCAAAGTCGCAACCTCTTACTATTTATATTTTGGTGACATCAGAGATAAGGTAATCAAAGGGACAACATATTGTGCAGAATATACAAAGTTGTTTTTACTTATTTTGTTTTGAAAAAAAAAATCACTTCTCCAAATATTAGAAACTTATATAAGAATAAATGGATACTTTCTAATTTGATCAAGATACGTAAAAATTTATATAGAAGCCTAAAAGGTCAAAGTTTGATACCTAAGAAATAAATAATGTTTTTTTTTTTATAGAAAATAATCTTTAAATCAAGCACGGGCATATGTTAATTAGTTTAATTTATAAACAAACATATTTGGATTTTGTATTTCTCAAGTTTTAAATACAAAATAATCCATATATGGCACAAGCTTCACTTGCCATTAATGTAATTATAATAAGAAAGAGAAGAAAACCAAATTAAAGTTGGATTAAAGAATCTAGCTAACTTGTAAGAGATGTACAGCGTATAAAATGCAAAGAAGATCAACAAAAATAGATAACGCCACAAAACAAAGTAAGAATCTTAGCATACCATAACATTTTAGGCACTAACATTAACTTACAGCTAAATGTACGTGTCAGTCTGTGTTGCTTCATCACCACATGAGTTGCAAATAATAAGATTAACATCTAGTGCGATAAAATTAATTGAAGGTGACACGAGTTATAACAATAAGCACAATTATTAAACGACAATGAGCCAGTGCAATATTTTTTTAGCTGTCACCAAAATCGGTTTTCACTTTATACAAACATGTCCAAAATCACATAACATCTTTCCATCTTGGTAAACAAAATTAAATATAAATTAACTGCATTTTGAATAGAAAAATGGAATGAAGGAGTGGCTTTGTTTTCTTTTTTGCATTATTTGTACGGTATATAGATAGACTTGATTCGATGGCCTAGGAAGAAAAGTAAAGTTTATAAAGGTTTAGGCTTAGTTGTGATTTGTACTAATGAAAAGGAGAGGAATTGAAAGGAATGACGACCCCCCCTCTCCTTGTCAACAAAAAGAAATAATTTCAAATATTTTGTCTGCTTGTCTTAGTCAAAATAGGAAAGATGCTCCGGGAGTTTAATAAAGGTGGGAATCAAGCCATTTTAGGAATAAGAATACAGTACTAGAGATATTGAGATTTTGAACAAAATCCTATAAGATACTTTTCCGAATCCAATACTGATGTTTACATGTTCTTTCTTTATTTACCTTATGCTTTAATCAGCAGCACATAGGTCTATGACCTTTCGAACCACGTGGAGGGAGTATATATAGCTCAACTTGCTTGTCACTTATCCATCTTTAATTTCACTCCTAGTGGCTGTTGGATAAAGAGTTATCCATTCAGGTTAGTGTGAAATTAAACATTAGTTGTTATAAGTGGGTCTACAAGATTTTATAGACCATACATGCATGCTTTACTGATTGACACCTGAATTATTTTTTTATATGAACTTATATTTTCAAATGATAAAATTGTAAATTTGATTCTCTTATTTATCTTTAATTTTAATTTTGATTCCCTTTTAAAATTATTCACGCATTTAGTCCTCCTTTTATATTCAATCATTCAATTTTGGTCTCCCAACCTAGATTTAGACATTGACTGTTACAAACTTATGTTGATTGACAAGTGTCAACTACTGATTCTCCATTAATGGGTCGACATTCTTGTCCATTCAATCTCTCTTCTCATCTTATATCAATCTCTAACTCACCCTTCCGTTGAATCAAGTAATCTTTCCTTATATTCTTCTAGCTTTGACCCACGATCCTATGATCCAGTATGTTCTAAACCTCTATGTCAAACTCTTTTTTGTGATGGGAGGGACACGCTTGTCTTTTTTAGTTTTTATAAAATATCATCATCTATATGCAATGATGCAACATAAAGGATGGAGGGCATTAGGGTGGGGTGTAGTTAGGCATGATTTTTTTGAGCCTATTAGCTATGACATTTTTTTTCACCTTGTATGCCACGTTACATAGACTAGATTAGGGTTAGCGAGGTTCCGATCTAGGAAAATTATATACAGATCTAGGGAAATAGGTTATGAGTTACCTCTAGAGACGAAGAGGGGCTGGGAGTGGTGGAAATGGATGTCGTGCTTGTCGAACTTGTCAATGAGGGTTCCCATGTGTTGGATGACACCGCTATGGAGACTCGCTAGGATCCATGGCCCTTCGAATGGAAACTCAAACCCTTCACTCTATTACTCTTCATATCAAATTTTGTCAACATCTTCTTCTAATGTGGTTAGGGTTAGGTTTAAAATGAGATTAGAAAAGAAGGACAAAAGGAAGAAAGATCCATGGCCATTGTGATGACGAAATTTTTTCACCTTGTATGCCTATTAGTTAGGCATGATTTTTCTAAGCCTATTAGCTATGACTTTTTTTTTGTCCATTAACGGACGAATCAGCCATTGACACGTGTCAGTCAACATAAATTTGTAACAGTCAACGTCTAAATTTAGACTGGGAGACCAAAATTATAATTGAATATAAAAAGAGGACTAAATACGTGAATAATTTTAAATAAAGACCAAAATCGAAATTAAAAATAACTAGAAGGATTAAATTTATAATTTTACCTTTTCAAATTGAGTAATGATACATAGATATTTGTTATAATATAAGATTTTATTTACACTTTTTTTTTCACGTCATATTATCTATTATTTTTATATTTATTTTTCTCTCTTTTGGTGCATATGAGCACTAGTCACCAGGTGTGCATATAGATTACTTTTGTTCAAATTTTATAGCATCACATCAACGATTATGAATCTGATACCAGTCGTTCAAGTAATGATAATTATACATTTTATTATCTTACAACTTACCTTTCATTTCATTTTTCTTCTTGTTTCGCTGCCTTTTTTTATCATATTACATCTTATATTTATTATTTTTTCTACGCTTTCCTTTTTATCTCTATACACTTCAATCCACCAAAATAGGGTGGAGGTAACATTTCCCTTTAGTATATATATATATTGTTGACTAAGTAGCCTTAACTGAGAAGGAAATGGTTCATCGAAAGATGCTGAACAGTGTTGGATTGAAAATTCAAGTCGCGGAAAACGGAAAAGAAGCTGTAGAAATTCATCGCTCCGGACAAAGTTTTGACCTAATTCTCATGGATAGGGATATGCCTGTTATGAATGGCATTGAGGTAACTTTTTTTTTCTTTCTTTCTTGATAGTTTATATACAATTCTATAATGAATCGTGGGTCAAGTATATATGCATGATTCTTATTGTTTCATAGGGAACTAGAAATAATCATGACAGTTATATATTATAATATGACAATTGAATAAGAACCTTGTTGATAGAATTGATTTTATATGTTTGTATTAGGCCACAAAGACACTTCGATCAATGGGGATTAATAGCACGATTACTGGTGTATCAACACGCTCAGTGACAGCGCATATACGAGAATTTATGGAAGCAGGACTAGATGACTACCTAGAGAAGCCCCTGACCCTTGTTAAGCTTACTTCGATCATTCACAAGATGAACAAATTAATTAAGTCAGATTTGAGCATGTAATATATATATCTTTTAAGGTAGATCAACAATAATCTATATATCTGTAAAATTAAAAAAAAATCTATTCTTTTATTCTGTGACGATTTTTATCTAGCTAGCTAGTTTCATTTCCTTTCATTGTTTAGTATTAATTGTTGCCTACGAGCATGCATTTTTGTAATTACGATAATGCTCTCACAAATAAAATTAATCACACCCAAATAATAAACACAAAAATTTATTATAATTTGACATCTTTTACATACGTCCACAAAACTGTTTAAAAAATATTTTATTATCACAAAAATGATTACAAGATTATAACTCACCCCAAATAGTATATCAATTTACAAATTTGAGTGTCTCACTTAATGATGACAAGAAATGATAACAGTTTCATACAAGGATATTTTTTTCTCAACAAAGTGACTTTAATTTACAATCTCTCTTCTCACATACTCTCTCTTCATGTATTATTTTTCTCCACTAATTCTCTACTCTATTTACAATGAACATTGTTATCAACTATAGTAAATAAATTTTCTTAGGAGTTGAAACAAAAAACAATTTACAATACATTCATTCAACTAAGATTTATTTAGTAAATTCCAATCTTTTACTTTACATTTAAATCACCTAAACATTAATAATAAAAAAATTCAATTATCAATATATATGCACTTTTTTGTCTTGAAACTCTAGAGACAAGAATTTATCTACATATATTTCTTCAAAATATTTAATGAATAATATACAATAAATTTATTTGAATTTTATTCAGGTCGATTATATATCAGATTCAGTGGACTTTTTTTTTTTTTTTGCTGGTAATATTTTTACTAAGAATTAATGTATAAATTCCATATTATTTTATACTACTAAAAAATGGGGGGTATCCTGTTAGATATATCTCAATTATATTATCACGTTTTTTTGCGATTACTAATTTCATTTTATGAATAAAAAGTGAATGTGATATAACCGTACCATATCATGATCAGAGGCAACGGACCACTCAATCCAAGTATTTCAACCATATCAATATCATTACTCCAAAGTTATTAATAAATGAGCTATTATTTTATGTACGTTAAATGGGTTGGTTTTTCATTTTATTTTATTTTTTAATGGGCTGAGCAGCCTTTAAAGCTAATAAAATTTTAAATTGAAAATGATTTCTTTTATAAATTTATAAGTATATACTAAAGAATCAACTAAAATCTAATCAAACCAATTTAAGAAAACGATTAACCAATTTGAGTTTTGTCAGTTTTAAAATCTAATCAAACCAATTGATTATAAGTATATACTAAAGTGTGTATTGATTTTTCTTTACAAAATTGATGTAATTTAATTTGTTAAACCATTAGATATGACGTACTAAATTGGACAAAATTAAAATCTCAAATCAAAATTTTCAATACAACGGTATTTTTTTCATTTAATATTATATATTTACTTAATTAAAATATAATTATATAAAATACGAATGCAATGAATGCTCATTTCAGTCATAATCATTACACATGATGTCGATTATTCTGTTGAGTCTCAATTGACATTCTTGGTCTAGAAACCCCATTAAAAGAAGCATACGGCCCAGGAGAAATGGGGTAAATGTCCAAAAGCAAAAGTAACATAATAGGATCAATTGGGCTCACTATAAGATAAGAATATAATGATGGCATTGGTTCCCTCAACTCCATTTTTGCTACTTGCACCTCCTAAAATTTTAATATCTCCCCCACTACCCTTAACTTGCTCTTTCACCTTACCTTAAGGAAGCGTTTGGTAGCTCGAAAGTTTTTACTTTCCCATAAATCTTATATTGGAACGCTATGATTCCCATGGTTTGTATATAAATTATTAAAAAAAATATTCTTAGGAAACTATGATTTTCGAGAATCAATTTTAGCATACTTTCCCGCAAAAGCATTCCCAAGGGGATTCAAGCTTCTCGAGTGGAGGAAATGTTTTAATTATGAAAAATGACTACATTTTTTCCTTACACTTTCGTGCAATAGATTAATATGGATGTTTAACTTGTGTAAAGAAATTCTTTCCTAAGTGGAGGGAAATTTTTATCACTTTTGAATTAAACTTGAAATTATTATATCACCACTTTGATTTAATATTTTTTTTTTACTTCATTCTTTCCTTACGCTATCGTGCAACAGATCAATGAGAAAAAGGATTATACACTCACAATGTAAACACAGTCATCCAATCACAATCTCATCATGTATGGTAAGTGATGCAATCTTATCCCTCAAGGGCATTGGATAGAAGACTCCAAGAAGATTGGACTAGAGCTGCTGAAGAAGGTCCTAAGATTCTCATAAGCCTTAGGGTAGATTTTTGGCTCATAGACTAAGTATGAGCACACTTATCTTTATACATATTAGATTAGGGTTTCATTATTTCTGGACTTTGTATTTAGGGCTTCATAGTGTAGGCAGGATACCATAGTAGTATAGGATTTTTTAGTCTTTGTATTTTAAGGCACTTAGACTAATTTTTGTATTGGAGATACTTTTGTAATTTCACGTGCTTTAAGTGTACTATTTGAGGCACTTAGACTAGTTTTTGTATTGGAAATACTTTTGTAATTTCACGTGCTTTAAGTGCACTATTTGATGTGTATGTTAGGGGAAAAATTTAATTGAATTGAAAGTTTATTGACTTTTAAAATAATTATCTCATAATAATTCAAATGAAATTTTTTGATTGAATAACAGTATAAATATTGTTAATGCATAGACATTAAACTATAGATTGATATGAATGTTTAATTTGTGTCATGCTTGCTGGTTGATGCATTGCATTCGACATAATGTAGAATGTAATTTGGGAGCTCTAAGGTAGACAAATCAAAATATAGTTTTACTTAATTTAATAGCATTTAAATTAGACATAATCAAGAAAATGAGTGCCTAGTAGATGAAAGTGACAAAAGTAATGCAGCCATGGATGCGTTTGTATGTTTGTTGATATAAAAAATTGATTTAGAATGAAATTAACTATAATTAAAACATAATTTAGTTTAGAAGATTTTGTAAGATGAGTAGTAAAATTATAAAAAAAACATCAAATTTAAAAGTTATTTCAATTTAACATTAAATCTAGATTTAAAAATAAATTATCCAATATGGAATCATATTTTCTCTCTATTCATATGTATAAGACTCAATTGTCTAATTCATGATTAAGGAAAAATATTAATTTAGTTGATAATAATAAATTTGTCTTAAATTTATAATTTTTTTCGAAACTATCCTTATAATTAATATTTATATTTCTTCTAAAATATATTTTTTCTCTTCTTTACATCAAAGATATTTATGATATAAAATTATAGATTGAGTCTTAAGAAACAAAAAAACACTTTAAACAACTTATAGATAAGAACGGAGGAAATATATAAAGATTTACACAAAGTTATATCAATTGATATTTTAACATGAAGTTGAATGATTCAATGTATATCTAAATGTAAATCAATCATGTGTTTTCCCATCAATCAAACATATATTATAACAACTGTAATGGATTCTGAACAAGGTTAGAGCTAAAACTTCAATAATCTTAGTATAAAGGTTGGAGCTCTAATATTGTTTTTGTGTCTCGTGGAGTCGTATTGCCCTTAAAAATGAAAAGATAGACTCGTCTTATTTCTTATTGTGGTCTTCTTCAAACATGTTACATAATAATGTCTTGATAATGAATATCACGTGTGGTTGGAGAAGAGTTGGGTTGCATGGTTCAGTGACGTGACTGTACTGTAAACTATGAACTACACAATATTACATGTGAGATAAATAGGCTAAAGTGATGAATGTAGGTGGGTAGGTTGATGGTTCATATGCATGGGCGTGGGCTTGGGTATGGATGGAGTTATTCCAATGGGAAGTAGAGTGGTTGGGGTTTGATTCAAGATAAGCCTCATAGATGGATATAGACAAAGGATTCTATAAAGAATTTATACAGTTAACTCAGCATATAAGTGTATCATGGAAAATAAAGAAAGTAATGATAGCGATGGAAACATGTGCTTGAAGAAACTTGGTGGTTCCTTTGAAATGAATTCCTACACAACATAATTTATGGTGTAAGGTAAGGGAGGATATTCACGGGTAGATAAGGTGGTTGGGATGTTATACAGTATTACATAATGCGGAGGTTGGTCATTGTGGAAGACCCATAATGATAGGGTGTTTTGAATATAAAAATATGCAAATCAAGTAAGTATATTATAAATACAATAAAACTCAAGTCTTGACCTAACTTAGAGCAAGAAAGAAGGGATTTGTATACTCGCTGGGATCATGGATATCAAATCCTTTTTTCTTGTTTAGGTTCAACATGATAATTAGTAGGGGGTCTGGAGGGGAAGCAAGAACGTTGGGCACACCTGGGGAATGGTCTAATTATGTACAAGGGGTTGGGGTTTTTAAGTCTGTTAAAGTAATAAAAAAAAAATAGTGTGGGAGCTAGGATTAGTATATATATGAATGTTGTTCAAACAACCAAGTTTTGCGTGAAGCCGTAGTTGGTGTAGTTTTAAATTTGTGATCCCGAGACAACAAATTGGATGCAGCATGAATGTAGATGTGTTGGATATCGGAGTAGATAGTGTGCACATAAGTTTGGGGATGACTGCAAGTACTGAATCCTTTGGTGAATACATGTATTTATTGTAGGCTTAAATCCGCTTTTAATTTCTCTAGTTTTGTGAATTTGTAATTTTGATCCTTATAAGAATTTAGTTGCACATTTAATCCTCAACGTTTCCAAAAACAAAACAATTTTAGTTTATTGTTACTCTATCATAAAAAAAATTAAATAATAAATATTGATGTCATCATGAACATGTGTTACGTACTAATCTATTTAGATAGGAAATTAATAGTATCAAAATATAATATAAATTTTCTTTAATACATTTCAAAAAATATTTTTTTAAATAACTTTTTCAAATAATTATTTCTCATTTTTAAAATGTATTAAGAAAATTTTATTTTCTATTTTTAATATTATTAATTAAAATCCTATACAAATGAGATAGTCACACATGTTATCAATCATTTCATGATCATCTTAGTATTTTTTGTCTAATTTTGAATGATAATAATGTTCTACTAAAATTGTTCAATTTTAAAAACATTAAGAACTAAACATGCAATTAAATTTTTATAGAATCAAAATTGTAAGTCGGTGATACTATAGGACTAAAGGTGAATTTAAGTCTATAATTATTTTAGCATGTGGGTAGTTGCCCTGAAATGTCAACTTGCAACCTTGTTGTATTAGTATAGATAAATGGTTTCTAAATGGACAAACCTTCTATTCTTTTCTTTTGAATAATTGTTTTTGGTAGACTAAAAAAAACTCTAAACTCTAACCTTTTTTGTTCAGAAAAAAAAAACATTTAGCAAGGAATTCTCCCCGTTCCTTTTTAATTGTCAAATTTTTGAAAAAAATTTGTTCCTATTTATCTTACATTCGTAAAATTCAAGATTACATTAATTTTTTTTTATCAACTATACCTTATATGTTTTCTTATTTTTAATTAATTTACACATGCATTTATTTATTTTGAAGTGAAAAGAAAAATAAGTGAAATAAGAAACTCGACAATTATTTTATTAGAATAAAAAAAATTATAGTATTTCTTGATTTTTACAAAATAACCTTAAACCAAAAATAAAAAAAAATGGAGGTAGTAATGGTTAATAACTTCGAAAAGTGTGGTTGACTTGTTAAACAAATACCACTAAATTAATAGCAAACCACTCTTTCGTTAAATTAATTCTCATAATTTAGAAGCATCTTCGGTTAGAGTTTCTAAATTAAATTAAAATCCTGGTTCCCGCTAATCTTTATAGTCATAGCTAGAGTATAAGCTAGGGATGGAATTAGAGAAGCAAGGCATGTGAATAGGAATAAAGTTGACCCATCGCATGGGTTGCACAAAGAACCTACGCATCTCCTTTTATGATATGGGATAGTTTTCCCTGTTTCTAGGTGGGGTTATGGTTTCTTTAATTTAGAAGATATTCGTTAGAAATTTCTTTTTTTTTTTTTACTTTCATTTTTAATTACACAAATGTCCCCGTGTTTATAATTTTTTTAATAAATTTGCATAAAATATAGTGAAAAAATATAAATACAAAATAAAAATAAGAAAAAGTTATTTTAGTTGTTTCTTATAAAATTTTAAATAAAAATTGGAAAATAAAATGAAAAAAAGAGACATTTTTATATGGGTTCATGTAGTATACCAACTTGATTTTTATCGAAACACATCACTTTAAATTTCAGTGTTGTTTGGATGAACCTAACCCAGTCAAACTCAATCACCTCTAGTTTGGGTAATAGGTTTTTTCTTTTAATTATTATTTACATAATTTATTTATTTTTTGTTGTTATTATTATTATTCATTGTTTTCTATAAATTTAAAACAAAATTTAACTTCTTTTGATTCCATAGAGCTATAGACCTAAATTGACCTGTCATTGATCGAGTTGATTCTATTTGGATTTGACAAAAAAATTGTACAAACATGGCCCAACTTAAACCAAGCATTTTAATTATTTTGGGCAATGTAATTGATTTACCGAGAATAAAAATATGCTTATAAAATATACATAAATGAGAGTTTCAATTGTGTTTAATTATAGATGTCGTGTATTTTTTTTCTTTTTAATTAACTATCACATGAAAAATTTTTAAAATCATTGTATACATGAAGATGAATCAAATAGACTATAATATTTTTATTTTATAGGAAGACCACGTCCCAAAGTCAAAGATACGTTATATAATATATCACGATAGTATAAATGTTAACCTAAAAGTATTAGTTTAGTCTAACGGAAGGAATTAGTACTTACAATTATGTGGAAAACCAAGGTTTAAATTCATCTTGGGAGAAATGTTCACATTTTATACTTAATTGTATTTTGAATATTGTATTTATAGCAGAAGATCTGTGGAAAATGTATTCTTTTAAAAAATTATGTATGATCAGGGCATAAAATAGGAGAAATATATATTCTTTAAAAAAATATAATGATAAAGTATAAGAAATAAAATAATTAAAGGAAGTAGGTGTAATTTTTTTTAAAAAATATGTAAATATAGTTATGGTTAATCTCAATAAAGGCCCATGGTATTATCTACATCGCTATTTGTATTGATATTGATATAAAAATAAGAAAATAAAATATAAAAAATACATTAATCACAACATGTATCCAAAAGATATATGAGGAGCATCAATATTATTAACTAATACAGTCAGATCCAATATATGGCAACCAATTTGAAGTGTCAATGTTTTATTGTTCTCAGAATAACTCTACTTCACCGTAGACTTCTAGTTCTTAACACATTTTGTAGAACAACTCCTGACATTTAAAAAAAAAAAATGGGAAATTTTCTTCTGCCATTTATTAGGAGCATGTGCATATGTACATGACAAAAGTAGAAATTCTTGAAGCCTTTTTGTTTTTTTTTTTTTCTTTTCTCTTCTTCCCTTATGGAATCTTCAGCTACACATGCAGTGCATTTTGCATTGATGACGACAACTAAGGGTGTTGTGATAGAATTTAGAACTTTCCAATGACAAAATAAAAGGAAACACCGCAACGGGATCGGCTGGCATGGGAGAATTGGATTAGTAAAAATCTTCACCAGCACGTTGGTATTTTAATTTTGACCAGACAGGTTAGAATGTTTTTTTTTTCTTTTTTCCTTCCAAACATCATAGCTATTGTTTTAACATCATACAAACGTCAATATAAACATGTTGGGAGATCAAAGGCAATTGGCAAACCAAAGATTCTTTTTCCATCATTTTTTTCTTTTTCTCATTGTAAATTATAAGCCATCTTTTGTACCCACGAGAACCTTAATTGGTATGGTCGTTCTGTCGGTCGTGTTAGAATTCATAGTATAGAGGAGAGAAAAGAGAGGAAAAAGGAATGGAAGAAGCTTTGATTAGCATAGAATGAATTAGCTTACAGGAGTTTGTTGTTACAATAAGTTATATAGTTAGTTACAATAATAAGTAACTTACAATTAACTAAGTTAATTCTAGTTACATTATGATCAAGCCTATATTTATGCCCCATCCCCTGTTGCCTGCCCCCATTCAACCAAATAATTTCTAGACTATTGTAATTTACATTTTCACTATTACATCCTGCACCTTCATATATAATCCAGGTCTACTACGGGTACAGGCCTTATATTCCAAAGATTTTGTTACAGCGCTGATTTTTATTTTTTTTTAGCCAAAAAATGTAATTTTAAGTCTACATCTTTGAAGTCTATAATAGGTAATCTCTTTGCTAAATCTTGTTTTTAATACTTTTTTTCTTTTTGTCA
Source organism: Glycine max (assembly GCF_000004515.6). Classification (NCBI taxonomy): domain Eukaryota; kingdom Viridiplantae; phylum Streptophyta; class Magnoliopsida; order Fabales; family Fabaceae; genus Glycine; species Glycine max. Next base: position 39,687,703 of record NC_016090.4, read on the forward strand.
AACTTTTCAGTTTTTATTCGGATTTTCTTAGTGTGTTCATAGATAATAGTCTTGTTGGGGTTTTCCTTAGATAACTTTTGAGAAAATCTACTTCCAAGCCTCAAGCTAATTAAAGAACCAGATGCTAATGTTAATCAAGGTCGACCATCTTTATCCCTACAAAATGTAAATTGAACTACTCCTCATCCTTTATCAGAGTAGTCCCCACAGTCTCTTGTGGATAATTATATGTTGTTTTGGTGTAACCATAGGTTAATTTCACTCCTAAGTCCTAACCGAGATATGATATGCTATTTGTTCGCATAAGTTAATTAATTATCTTGCTACTGACGTTGACTTTGATAAACACTTAAGATTTTGGGCCTCCCCAAAATATTTGAGGTTCAAAGAAGTATCAGATTGAGCCCTGACCCATTCCGTAACAAGTACTATTCAAAGTTGGAACATAAAATTGAGAGTTGGTTATTCTATATATATAGCTCAAATATTGACAACTTTTTTTAATTATATCTATATGAATAATCGATGAGTATCGATCACTTCAGCTACGTCTTTAAAAGTGCATATTTTAATCACATAATATATTATTTCATCTTCCAAATTATAAGTGGGGGAGTACCTTGCAGAGGGAGCATCTATTCGAAAAAGGTAACAAGTGGGATAATAATGAATAGAATTGAAAATTGGAATAGAACAAGCAGAAATGGGTGTCGAGGCTACAGGGAACCCCAAAATGTTGGTTAATTGGGCAACATGGCATGCTTACACCCTTGCCACGTCCCACTTCTCACAATAACATATTAATGACACCTGTGCCTCTCTTATTCACCACTTAACAGCACTAATGATGATGCAAAGCTAACATCAAATTGTAAAGTTTTCCAAAAATTATACATGTTATGAATTTGTTTCTCAATTATTGCCTGCAATTTTAAAACTAAAGTTTAGATCATGATAGATATGATTGTACAATTTGGATATTTGATAGTATGATATTGTACCTATTTTTAAAATTTGTATTTTATTTATTTTAGTAATATGTGGGGTGAGTATTTTACAAGAAAAAAAAATCACCATGATATTAGTGTGGTATCCTACAACTTCACCATATATATAAAACAAAATTTACTCATATATATAAAACAAAATTTACTTATATAATCTTTACATCTCTAAAGAAATTAATCTTCAATTATGATCAGTTGGAAAATATTTTTATTGTAAAAAAATAACTTGCATTTTATTTTAAAAAGGTCCTGATATAGTTAGTGATGTGTCAAGATATTTTTCTTTGAATAATACAAAGGAGGGAGGGAAAGAGACAGAGAGAGATGTATATTGAGAGATGAGAGTGTGAATAGAAAATATCAACCGTGTAATTAAAATAATCATAAACATCTATATTTAATTATCCATATTGTGGGTTGAAAGATGATATTTTAGGTAAGATGATTAATTAAATTTTAGTAAAATCGATCGATAGTTTACGTAAAGATGATATTTTACGTAAATACTAAGTAGTATTCTTAAAATATTGATTAGAGAATTAAATGAATTTTTTTTATTAAAATATACAAAATTATGTTATTTATGATTTTTTATAGGCTCTTTTATCATTACTACAATAAATATCTTTTTCTTTTAGTTCTTAACTAATGTTTAAAGACAATAGTTAATAAGATCCTAAAAAATAAAAATATTAATGTTGGAAATAATTAAAAGAGTTTTAGTGTGTTAATTTCAATGTCATCCAACTCAATTCACGTTTATCTCGACTTAATTACTTCTCTGTGTTCATTGAAAACTGCAATTCTTTCATTCAATGTCGTTGTAAGTGATTTCCAAACACGCCCGTATTAGTTTCCTTGGGAATGCTCTCTCTTAGGGAGTATTATGTTTTTGTTAATTTCGATGTAACGAAAAAATGAAAGGAAAAAATATTAATTTTTTTTATTTAAACCAAAAGAAAACAGAAAATTGATAATAAAAAAATTACTTAATTGTAAATACAGATAAAAAAAGTAAAAAAAATAATAATCACGTTAAATAATTTTTATATATTTTTAAAATAGTAATTAATAGATTAAAAAATAAATAAATCAACAGGTGTTTATTTATTTTTTAAAACTTTTTCCTTAAGTACATGGTCTTAAATTAGATTTTAAGATTCATGTACATAATATAAAAAACATTTCTCCATTTTAGTTGTACATACGGTGAGAAATTGAAAACATGGGTTTCACTAGAATGCATTTCCACGTTGGGCTGAGAAAATTTGTGAATAAATTATTCTCTCTCTTCGGCTACAAGCTGCTGCCCTTGCACCCATTGATTAAAAAATCATCTTTCTCACTAATTCTCTCTCATGCAATGCTCCTAACAATAAAATAAAATAAAATAATGTATCAAACTACTTTAATTTAAATATTTTTTATTTTTCACATATTTCTCTTTTACCAAATAATTTTCATTTCTTTCATTTGTTACCTATTTCTCTTCTTATCTACTTACTTCTCCTCCCTCTTTCAAACACATCTTGCACCTAAAAGTATTTTTAAAATTGTTAATGAAGCATTTTTTTGTTTTTGTTTTTGAAGTAATCAAGCATGCCCTAACTCAGCACGATAACTCATTTTATATCAACTTCAATTATATGGACTGATTTGTAGTGACAATTTGACAATCTGACCTGTTCATAGTAATAGTACTAATTAAGCACTAAGAAGAAGATACTTTTTCCTAGTTCAGCACAATCAACCACAAGACCTGTCCTCCGATTCTATGATTTTTCGTTGAAAAAATAATGACCGAGTTGGCTTGACATATTCTTCATTTAATGGTTGAGATGAAAGTCCCTTTTGAAGTAAAAGGTTCATCAAACTTTTACACTACTATGATTGGAGTGGAAGAGAAAAGAGGAGAGGACATCCTTATACCTTAGACATCACATCCACTAAATAGAAATCAATTCATTTACTTTTTAAATACAATTAAGTTTATAAAAAGTTTTGTTCACCGATTATGTATATATCTTGCCAATTTTTTATTTAATGAGAGATTAATCTTTAATTATTAACTATTAAATTAAGAAATTCTCAATATTAGAGTATGTAGTATGCATTATTGTTGGAGTTGCGTCAACACAAAATCTAATACACCTTTAATTTAAAAATAAAGAATATGTTTTTGCAAATCGAGGTTGGAGTTATCGAAACGATAATCCGAAAACACAAAACATAATAAAGTGAACATATTATAAAATAATAGTACATAGTATCATTTTAATTGATTTTGTTTATAATATATTTTAATAAGGAATATTTATTATTAAATTTTAGTAAAATAACATTACAATGTGTTTTACTTTCAAATATAAATAAATATGCATTTAATTATGCACTGTGCAAATAAATTATTTTCAAGAGTTTTTCAAAATACAATAAAGATATTAAATAATGATTATCTTTTTGAAACAATGACTTTGAAAGGTCACATTGTAGGCACCTATTGGATTTGACAGTAGAGTCATCCTAATCTTTTTATAAGTATTCGTGCACCGTTTATATTATGTGGTGAGGAATTATGGATAAAAAGAGAGAGAGAATTTAATTCTATACAGTATAATATGAATACAGTTTTTTATATTAATAATTAATTAAAAATACGTTTAATATAATTTCAAAATTAAATTTTATAAAAAAAATTATCAAATGTAATAGTTTGTAATTGAATTATAGTATAATTTTTTTAATTATTATATTATAATTAAATTAAAATGTATAAAATAATTAATTATAAATAAATGAATAAAAGGTGTATATTATTATTATTATTAAAAGAATGTATTTATACATAAAAGGAAATCATAAAATTTAGATAGATTCATCAAGAGACAATGATTAGATAAAATCTTTATAAAAAAATAGTGCCTTTACTATTTGAATTCCTAACTTCATAAATAGAAATTTTCAGGAATTATATTTATTTTCATTGCAATTAAATATCGTTAAGTAAAAAATAAATATTTAAATTTATTTTAAAAAAATTTATAAAAATATAATTCAATCCTTAAAATTATTAAATGATGTGGATGAAATAATAGTATTTTTATTATTTTTTAAAAACTAAATTGATTGGTACTCATGATTTTTTTTTGCTGGCGATACTCATGATGATAGAAATTAATTTAAAATAATTTTCTAAGTATTTAATTTAAAAACTAAATACTATGGATATAAAAATGAAAAATTAATTAAAATATACTTCACAAATTTTATTTTACACTTTTATCTGACCATAAATGATTATATATTATAAGTTTTTTTTTTTTACTTTTACAGTTATTATTTCATTTTTTATCTACCATAAATGGTTATATATTATAGGATTGGTAGGATGGGAAGACATTTTTAATATTATTAATTATTATAGAATAAATCACGGATACTCTTTTTAAGCTTTTAGAGATTGCACATAACTTCCTTTTTTTGTTAACGTTTAGATCATATTCTTTTTTTTTAGGCGAGTTTACATCACATTCTTATTCTTATGTAGGAGAATATAATAAAATATTTTTCAAAAATTAATAAAATTTACTATAAAGGTAAAATCAAAAGTGTCGAAAGAATTTTGACGAAACTTAAAAAAAGGTTTATATAGTTTGCTTACCGGCCAAAACACATTACGGCTGATTATAGAGATTCATTAATTCAAAGAATTACTTGATAAACCTAAATTGCAAACAATATTATCACTCAATTAGCCATAAACACCAAAAGATCACCAAATGATCTTTCTAAAGAAAATTATAGCTATTACTCTAAAAATTATATTTAGAATAAATTTTAATTAGTTGGAAAAAAAAATTTCACACTATGAAAGCTAAAGTAACAAGGACTAATGAAAATGATAAACACTGTAATACAAAACAAAAATCTGTACTGTAATAACGCGTGATTGGTTATTTATTCTTCTCCTTCGTACCCATAACCCCAAACTCCTATCTTGATTGATTAGTACTGTCATTTTATTGGTCATCAATTCATCATTCAATCCATTCAGTACAAATTCGTACCAAAACTTTATACGTACCCTCCGAAGTTATAAAGAAAAATCCAGACATGCACGAGGAAGAAACGATTGAATAACTACTGGAAGTTTTTAAAAAATTAAATAAAATAATGCTTTGCTTTGATGTATTTTGAAACCGTTTGTTAAGTATTCAATACATTTTTTGTTAAATATTTTTAATTATTTGAAAAATGAAAAATATTTTTTAATAATTTTCATATATTGAATGTTTTTTATTTTACTTCTTAATAAGTATTATATTATCAAATTGTTTCCAAACATTCTAATAATGGATTATATAATGTGATAAAAGAATAGAAACAATTTGAGAATGTGCAGTAAGTAAATGTTTCTTCTAAAAAAAATTAAGTATTTAATATATTAAAGTATCCATATATTAATGTTCTTAAACAAGTATAAGGTATAATTGTATTTTTTATCTTCAATTTTTTTTATGAATTTTATTTCAAACAAACTAATTGATGTATTTTATTACTTATTTTTAAGAAATTTATCTTTTATCAATTTTAATAACAAATGAAATATAAAAATATAGAGACGTAATACAGTTAATGAAGGATATAATTCTTGATGACAAGAGAGTTAATGTGACATAAAAAGATCTTATAGAATAAATTCTATAAGATTAAGGATTAGTTTGTATAAAATTAAGAAAAAGTGTTTTAGAATTTGTGTCTTAAAAGAAGCATAAAATTAATTTTTTTAAGTAAAAATAATTTAAATAAATACACCAAATAAACAAAAATTACCTATATTAATAATAAAAAAATGCTTTTTTGACAAATAAATTTAAACAAACATATTTTAACTTTATCATGTAAGTACTTTTCAAGTTATCGTACATAATATCTCTCTCTTTTATCTTTTTTTCATTTACAACTTATCAAAATATGTTTTTATTGTTTTTAAAAAAGTTGTTATGTTTATTATATATATAATTGGTAACATCGACTTATCGAAAAATGATCTTCCACAAAATATTGAGAAATAGTTTTTTAATAGACTTTTTTGACTAAGTGTCAAAATATAGTTTTTTGACTAAGTGTATGGTGATAGAAAAAATGAAGATTTAGAAAGCATCAAGACATGAAAAACATCAACACACTATAAGATACTGACAGTGGAGATTGAAGATACAAGTTATCAAGGGTGAAAATCGAAGACTAAAGTCATCAACGATAAAAATTGAAAACAAAGTCATCAATGGTACAAATTGAAGACCAAAGTTATCGATGATGAAGATTTAGTGAAAGTTTTGAGTGATTAGGAGTGGTTATAATTTGTATTCTACAAATATAGAACTTGTATGAAGGGTTGGAACATGTAAGTTGTAACACCCTTGATCCTTAAGTTCACACAAGTCCACCTAATATTAATCAATTGATGGGTTACAACAATATTTTCAACCAACATTTCAATTTTCAATCTTATTTTTTGTAAAGCCTTTCACTTTTTTCAATCTTTATTTCTTTTCAAAAATTTTACCATTTCAATCCATAGTTCTTATTATTATTGAAATTTTTACTATAATTATTATCAAAATAATATTAAAATTATCATTACGTCAATATTATCAAAACTCGTCACTTTTTATTTATAATTTGTTTCAATGATTGATTTTTTATATTAATAAAAATTTAACACATAAATCGAAGGACCTACCAGAAAGATAAAAGATAAAAGATCTCTAAATAAAAAATTTTCTCATTTCTTAAATATATTATAAAATTATGTTTGTTAACGAAAACAAACACAAATTTCACGATTAACAATCATGTTTTTATTTTAATTTTTAATTAATTAATATAATATATAATTGATATAAAAAATAGAAAAAAGTGTACTACGTGACATTGGAAAGATCACCCTGTACATACTCGAGAGTCAAGACTTAACTACTTCATGATGATGTAGCAAAAACAATCCTATTTTAATAGAATTTTTGGTATAGAATTTGTGATAATTTTTATCATTATGTTTAAGTTAGGTAAGATTATCATGAATTATATTTTTTTTAATATTTAATATAATTATATATTTAGGCATTAAAGTCAAAACCTCCGCCGCTTTAAATTAAAATAACCCCATACCTGTTAATTCTAACGTTCGATAGTTTGCAAGTTGGATTTGGGCTATGTGTACTTTCAAGCATAGTTATCAATTACGTAAACCAGATTATTACCAATCATGCTTAATGACGAACACTAATTATTATGAAACAAACGAGCCACTACAACAATATGGCCAAGTCTTTTTTCTCTCCGTGTCCCTTGCAATTAATATAAAATTTGTGATTCAGTGGAATTCACACACACAGAGAGACAAAACAGAATATATGCAAGCGAATCAAAGCCCTCCAACTCCATATTCAGAGAGCCTGAACCTTTGAGTTAGAAGAAGTACACGTGCCAATAGCTCTGTAATTAGAATTAGGATACTAAAATTGATCAAAATTGAGAAGCAACAACTGAAAGAGTTAAAGTAATTATATTACAAGATCTTGATGTCATTTAGAAAAGAATAGCAGTGATTATGGAGATATATATACTTTATGTTAAAAAGGAGGAGAAGTGAACATGGTGCAAACCGTCAAAAATCCCTTTCGTCCTTTAGCTTGGCATTATTCGGAGGGAGACATCTTATCTCTGTGAATCGTGGCTGCTCTCTCTTGTTACAAAAGCTACCACACGTTCTCCTTCGATCTGCAACACAAAAAATAACTAAAATATCACAACCGCCATGCTCAACTAGCTCCAACTGTATGTAAGTAATTACTTGTCCTCTTTTACCCTTCTTCACCGACTTCCCTTCTTTATATTCCCCCCTCTCTGCTCATACTTACGACTTTTCAGTCAATATGACCAATAATCACAATCACTGTGTTCCAGATTTCGATATTCAAATGGACCACGACCACGAATACCCTATTCTCACGCCTTCAGCCTTACCTCGCCAAAAGAAACCCTCCATGTAACCTAACTTCTCTCTTTCTTTTTCTCTTTATTATTTTTATTATTTTTTATTGACGGTGAGTGATGAAAATTGAAACAGTGCAGACGACGATATCATGGAGCTGCTATGGCACAACGGCCAGGTCGTGGTGCAGAGTCAGAACCAACGTTCTCTGAGAAAACTTCCGCCGGTGACCAACTCCCACGACGCCTCTCCCGCCGGTCCTTCAATGACGAGAGAGATTCGACCGCTGGTGGAGAATTTCAATCAGCATCTCTTCATGCACGAAGGCGAAATGGCTTCGTGGCTTCACTATCCTATCGACGACGACGAGCCTGCGTTGGATCAAAGCTTCGGCGCCGATTTTCTCTATTCTCCGCCGACGACGGCTAACAACAGCAGCTTCATGCAAACCCTCGGCCACACGTCTCAGCTCACGGAGCTCCGGCCGATGTCGGCGAATCCACGGCCTCCGATTCCGCCCCCGAGAAGGCCGGAACAGAGGACGCCGAACTTCGCGTACTTCTCGAGGCACAACACGAGAGCCGCGGAGCCGAGCGTGAAGGCCGCCGCGAGGGAATCCACGGTGGTGGATTCGTGCGATACGGAGGCGGCGGCTTCGAGAGTTTCGGAGACAGTAAGGAGCGCGGCGGAAGGAGGTGCCGGCGTTGCGGCGCCTTCGACGAGTGCCGGCGGTGGAAGGAGCACGATGATGTACGATTTGACGATGACGTCATCGCCTGGCGGTTCGAGTAGCTGCGACGAGCCGGTTCAGGTAGCGGCGGCGGAGGAGGATCGGAAGCGGAAGGGACGGGAGGCGGAGGAATGGGAGTGTCAGAGCGAGGTGAGTGACTTGACTCAGCGTTGTTTCTTTGTCTCTCACATACACATATCACATTACAGTTACAAATTCCCTGTACCCTGGTATACGCTAACGTGCGCTGGGTGAGTGACGTGGGTTTACGTGAGCACTCCCCGCGCTGCTGCATTTATTTCGGTGCTGTGGCCTTGTGCTCTTTTGGTACGGTCATCACTTTCACCGTCGTGGCTGCGCACGTGCGTGACACGTAATTGGATGGTGATGAATTCCCAATTTTGTTCATGGAAGTGTTGGAGGATATTTTAAAAATATAATTTTATTTAAATAAATTCACAATGTAGCATAATAATTATAATTATTTTAAAATTTTTATTTAGAGTAATCTCTTATATATAAAAAATATTCTAGAAAGTGTTTGAGACGGCTGAAATTTGTTTCATTGGGGTTTACCAATAGAGCATAAAATCGCAATAATGTGAACTATTCTTATTAATAGCCCTTGGGATTGGATGGGATTGGCTTACTGTATGTTTGGATTATAATTTGCAAATTATGATTTGATTCAAGGGAAAAACAATATTTTCCACTTTCACTCAAGTCAAGGTTTAAAGAAGAAAAATGTTCATATTGCATATGGAACATACTATGTGTGCTCTAAAGTGGGTTTTGAAGTCTGGTAACATGTGATCCAGACATGCTATGCTACTAACAGGTAAGGAGGCGTGTTGCTTGTCTTGAAATTGACAAATGATAGGTGTGGCACAATTGCCTGAGCCACATCAGTTGATAAATGATAACATATGCCGTTCTTTAAAATGCAATCTTTGTTTGGCCTAGTTTAAGAATTTGAGTAGAAATGGTTATATAAAAAAATTATACTTGTGGAATGAAAATTGTTGGTTTTCTTTCCTGCTCAAATTTAACGAATTTGAAGCATCAAATTTAAAAATAATACAAAAATGAGCATTTACTTTTAACTTAATATTGGCCCACTTTATGGATTTACCTCTTGGGTATATGACTAGGGTGAAATTTGAGTTGATGTCAAAGGTTTATTTATAGTGAACGAGAAAAGTCTGGTAGGCTTGAATCAGATTAGAATTGGTCTTGGAAGAGAGCTATGGTGAATTTTGAATTTGTAGATTGGAGAAGGGTATTGACCAGAGGAATTGACTTTGATGAAGTTTACTTGGCTGTTTGATGGCAAAACCATTACGAAAGCTGCATAAGTTTGGTTCTAAAGTAATTAAGCAGCCACGATGCTGAATGTGAGACATTATATCTGGTCTAAGGTTCTCTGCATGCATAATATGTTACATGGAAAGGTTATGCAAAATAATAATCAGATATTTACAGAAGTTATTGCTAAACATGGTTTGTGCCATAGAAGTTAGTAGTTCAACTAGGCAGAAATGACCAAACCTATGGGTGGATGATTTTGTGATCAGAAAATGTTTGATTAGAGCAATGCAAATATAACAATTGCAGCTATTACTATTAGCTAAGCTTATTTACTTATCAGGTTATCAACTTGAAATTTCCTGTCCTGATGGTGTGAGATGATTACTCGTTTATTACCCATGACTCACATGTTTAAAACCTTTATGGAAAATTATGAAATTGTTAACCTTTCCCGGCCCTTTTAAATTTTAATGTGTTCTTAAACAAGAATCATATCATGATATCTTTCATGAGAATTGATGGGGCTAATATTTAGTATTTTCCCAAAAAAGATATTCCATGTCAACAAATTAGGTAGCCAAACTTTGAATGCATAGCATAAAGGTTGGCTAGTTGCACTTAGTTGCATAGTTTGAGCGGGCAGTGATTTAGGTAGCAGTTATGCTTCCCACTGTAGCTGAAAGACAGTAGGATTAGAGGTTATAAATTTATAATTGCTGTGTATTGTGAATAATGCAGGTAAATTCTTGCTAATTGCTAGATTCCAAACTAAAAATTGAAATCAATTTGGACATTATAGTCTTGGCCAAACATGGGAACAATAATGTTAGTAAGTACATACCTCGAGACATAAATAGATTAACAGACAATAAGTGTTTTACTTTTTATTTTTTTATTTTATTATTTGAGAAGAAGATATGAGAATGTTTAAATTCTCTAGTAGCTTTGGATCTCTTCTAGGTAGCACATACTAATAATGTAACTAATGGTTATTTGTGTGGTTGGGAGAAAAAATGGGAACTTTTACATTAACAGATTTCCCTTGTTTCTGATCAAAGTTGACATATCATGCATGAGGCAGGTCAATAGCTCAATAGCATTTTTTGTTCATTCATTAATATTCTGTAATTTATTTAAGTTTTCACTATTTACTTCTTGTATATTCTTATTTATTTTTTTGTTGCTGGAAAAAAGGATGTTGATTTTGAATCAGAAGCAAAGAAGCAAGTTTGTGGATCAACATCTACAAAGAGATCCCGTGCTGCCGAGGTCCATAATCTCTCTGAGAGGGTCAGTACTTTCATTTCTCTTTTGAGTTCACATCTTTTATATCCTTTTTTTCTCAGAACATAAAAGTTTTCACTTGGCATTTTTACAGAGGCGTCGCGATCGGATTAATGAAAAGATGAAAGCTCTGCAAGAACTTATACCTCGTTGCAATAAGGTAAGCTGATTTTTTTAATTTCTAACTTCTTAAGAATGTATAGGGCATGATTTTAGATTTTATTTCCTTCATATTTTTGGTTCCTATTTTGAACTCATAGTCGGACAAAGCTTCAATGCTGGATGAAGCAATTTCGTACTTGAAGTCATTGCAGTTACAAGTGCAGGTAGATTCTCCTTTTTTTCTTTATTTTTTTTTAACAGATTCTTTATTTTTTGTACATGGAAATTGTTTTATAAACTCATTTCCACAGAAGATGTATTGTACCTTGTGTTATTTAGATGAAGGGTTTTAATATTATTTATTGAAGTGTACACAAGTATTAGAATGTTCATATACCATCGAGTGTATCAAATTATTCACATTCCATGGTCATATGCTTTCATTTCTTACACACACAGTCTGCAACTTATGCAGATGATGTCCATGGGATGTGGAATGGTACCTGTGATGTTTCCTGGAATCCAGCAGTACATGCCAGCAATGGGAATGGGGGTTGGAATGGGTATGGGTATGGAAATGGGAATGAACAGACCTGTAATGCCGTTTCCCAATATGTTACCTGGTTCGGCTTTGCCAGCGGCAACTGCAGCTGCTGCTCATTTGGGACCAAGGTTTTCCATGCCTCCTTTCCACATGCCCCATGTTCCTGCTCCTGATTCATCTAGAATGCAAGCAGCAAATCAGTCAGATAATAATATGGTCACGTCAGCTGGTCCACCTGATCCAAATCAGTCACGTATCCCAAACTTCACTGATCCTTATCAACAATATCTTGGTCCCCACCAGATGCAGTTCCAATTAATTCAGGTATTTTGTCCTCTAATGCTATTTCTGGTTTGGATTTTTTTGAACGATGTGTGAAGTAATTTGTTGCACGTGAAGTCCATTAGATTTCCTGCCTCCACGACATAAATTATTTTACTTTGGCGCATCTTATAGTGCCCTTTTGGAGATCACTGGGAATGTTCTGGTCACAAGGTCAAGGACCATAAAAAACAGACCAAAAGTTTTCGTTTATGTTGTGTAAAAATTTGTGTTCATGATACCTCAGATATTGAATTCTGAATTTACTTTTAACTCACTCTTAATTGCGAGGAAAAATCTCTCAAAGAACTGTAAAGAAAACCCAAGTTTTGCATAGTTGCTTATCTTTTTTATTGTTTAATTGAGCACAAAGATATGAACGTTTATGAGGTCCATTTCCGTGTGTAGAATCAGGCAATGAACCAACCAAATGTTAGCAAGCCAAGTAACAATGGGGGCCCTGCGAATCCAGAAAACCATTAGTCGGGTGAATTACTTTATCTTAGTATTCTATTAATAACTTAGTTATTTTTGGTGGAAATAAAAGTGAGAAATCCTACTAACACTTTCTAGCACACTCTTTCAAACACATTTTCTATTATGGCTGAAATTGATTAGAAATCACTAATTTTTGTATGTTTGACTCATTTAATGACTCTTTCCTAATTTTGTAGTTTTGAATAAATTTTATCCAACAGTGAGTGTGTGTTAGAAAAAGTTTGTTGCTAGCATTTCTCATAAAAGTATACTAGTTTTTATGCAATCTGGGTCTCAATGATTTTAATTTGTGCTTACTGTGTTCTTGTGTCCTAAGCTTTTGGAGCATGCTAATTTCCTGCTGCTTGCTACGCATAAAAATTATACTGATTCTTTCTGAATATATAAAGCAAATATGGCTACTTCTAAGTATTTCAATTATTTTTATGACATTCAGGAGAATAAATGATTCTTTGATAGTTACAATGAAGGGATGGCTATTCAAATGGTGCGGCAAATAAATTGTATAGCTTTAACCAGTAGCACTCACAATGGTAGTGTGCATTGTAAGTCCTGAATACATGACATTGAGCAAAACAAGATAACCATCATTAACAATGGATCGTGTGCTTTGCAGGTTAGATTTTCCGGCTCCTATACTACAGCTGCAAAGTTTTGTAGTGTTAAGAGAACGAACTTTTTAGCTGTTCTCAGTAGCAAGCTAATCGATACACGGCTATCATGTTAATTATTGCAACGAAGTTTTCTCCCTCTTTTATCATCCTTTTTTCCCGTTTTAAAATTTCTCTTTTCGAGATTCTTTGATGTGGGAAGAGGAACTCGATAGATGGCACAATAGATGAACGTGCATTCTACACCAAACGTGGAGGCCACTTACGTTTAGTCCAATTCCTGCTTCAGATTCTTGTTATGTTCTTCATTTACCATCAATTTTCTCCTATTAGGCGTTACAGCAGCCTGTGAACCTCATCGCTGTTATTTATGGAGTGAAATTGAAGCAGTTCTTGATCTACATGCCCAGATGGCTCTGTTACAATGCACGATGTGCTTAGTCAATTAAAGAAAGGAAATTGAATTATTAAAAATTTAAAATTTATAGTACTACACATAGCAGAATTTGTACAATAGACTGTGGGATTAAGAGATTACCATAAAAGTTATAGCTATTTGTATGGCGGGTGCGCCTCAGGGACCTTGCAATCTCTTAATTTAAAGTTAAAATAATGATGTATTGGTATAAGAAAATTAAATTAGTTCTAATATAGACTTCTGGGTAATTGCAGCTTGCATCATAAAGGTTTTTTTTAACTCACCTCAATTGCAATTGCAACCATATCAACTATATTTAATTTTCTGCAATGTCAAAATTTACAAAAAACTGTAAATTAGACGTACTACAACTGCAATTTAAAATCATGAATACAACCGTTGCCAACATATTTGTCCAGCATTAGCAGCACGAGCGTTTGGTTGCAAACAGAATTAAGAAAGGGAGATAAAAGACTTACGATAGAAGACCGAGTATCTGATGTGAACAGTATCATATCCAAATCTTGGGCTTCAAATTACAGAATAATAATTGAGTGAGTCATTCTAGAAAAATCAAAAATGAAAATTGGATAAAAGAAGTACGAACTAAAGACTTCCTATGCAAAGCATGTTTTTCGGAACATTGATAATATATTTGGTGAAAATCAGCATGGAGTCCAGCTCATGCTCAGCAATTGAATTATGTCTCATGACTCTATAACACAAATTTCAAACGGCCCGTGATAATACTCTTTATTGTTTATTAGTTTTGTTTTTGTTGAGATGCCATTTTTAAATTGGGAGAAAAAAGAGAACACAAAAAGGCAACAAGTAATTAGGATCCGCCAATTATATTGCTAGACTATAATTTATAGATCAACAGTAAACAGATTGTTTGCTAGACTATAGTCATATTGCACGATAAAATAAAATAATCAGCTAGCCGGCTGGCACTCATCAACATAGTTTTGGGCTTAATTATTTAATCATCCAAGCATTGTACATGACCATCATACAATGATACAATGCTTCACTATGGTTTTTTTTTTCTCCTTGTCTTTTCTTCCATAAGGTCATTTATTATTACATCGATTAATATTTGTTGGATATATTAACCCGAGAGATCCCAAGAACATCAATATTACTTGGTTTGACTTCCATCATTCCTGCAATAATGGAGATTTTGGAAGATTCAAAACTACGGGAAGATGCAATGAGAGAACTCTATGAAGTATCATTAAATGGATGCGTGAGTACCTTAAACACACTGATCCAAAAAGACCCTCTTATTCTGAGCAGAATTTCACTCTACCCCTACACTGAAACCCCATTACACATAGCCTCTTTGCTTGGACATTTGGACTTCTGTGAGGTTCTTCTTCAGAATAGTCCCAGTTTAGCGACTGAATTGAACTCAGAAGGACGTTGCCCTCTTCATTTAGCTTCAGCTAATGGGCACACAGTGGTTGTGAAAGCGCTTTTGAGGACAAACCCTGAAATGTGTTTGGTTGGTGACAAAGATGAGATGCTTCCTCTCCACTTTGCTGCAATGAGAGGGCGCGTTGGAGCCATCGAGGAGTTGATCAAAGCCAAGCCAGACTCCATTCGAGAGATGACAAAGACTGATGATGGTTCAGTTCTGCACTTGTGCGTTCGCTATAACCATCTTGAAGCCTTGAAATTGTTAGTGGAATCATTGAGAAGTGAACATCAATTCCTATATTCACTCAAAGACAAAGAGGATAATACTTTGCTACGTTTAGCAGTGAAACGCAGACAAATCAAGGTACTTTTTATTCACAACCTCCTTGATAACACTTTCTATTTCACGCAGACAATATTCTTATGTCAAGTACTTTAATTAAAGGTTTTATTTGCATTTTTTTTACATGGTAATGATGATCTTTTTTATTGGTACATGATGAAAATAGACATCCAGTGTCACACTCTAGTTGAAGTGCTTGAAATAGAAATATTACATGATCACTGTATTTGAGTTATAAGGACACACATAGAAACAATTCATCATAACTTCATTGACTAAGTAAAAAGGAGCACAAAAACACTCGCCAAAAATTATTTAGATACTATATATTTACCAAATTTCTAAAAGAATATAACGGCATGTCGATATGGACGTACATATAATACAAGTAAGAGATAATTTGACACAAGATATATAATATTTCTGCATACTTTGCTATAACTTTGCAGATCGTTAAATACTTGCTATCACTATCCGAAATGAGTACAGAAATAAATACTTTGAACAAGGAGGGTTTAATATCTATGGACACATTGGGGCAGTGTCCAAGAGAATTCATCAGCCAACACATTTTAACTGAAGGAGTTGAAAAGTCTGAAAATGAAGTTATAACACAAGAAGCAGTTTCCTCAACAACCCTAGTCAGCAATCATCAAACGACTCTGTCAACATCTAGACAAGAACCAACTTCCTCACAAAGCAGCATAACTATTGTAATTGTACAACCGGATCTTTCACTAGCATCATCACCCTCACAAACCAACAATGATCCTCCTCCACAAACATCATCATCATCCTCATCAGAGTCATCACCAACCAACAATGATCCTGAACCAGCACAAGTTTCTCTTCAACCGACACAACCATATAGACAACAACAATCCTCACAAACACAAAGCGTAACTATTGAACTTGTACAACTAGATCCTCCTCCACAACCCTCACCTCAACAAATTCCATCACCATCACAAACCAATATTAATCCTGAACAAGGACAACCCTCAACTCAACAAACACCAACAAACAATAGTAATAGTATTCCACCAGCAACACCGAGCAATGGTCAAGTCCAACCACTAACATCAGAAAACATCATCACAAGTGAAAACCAAGGACATCCTAATAGATGGAACAGGTTCGAGAGGTTCTGCAGAACGTATCTGCTAGACGACGGTAACTGGATGATGGACATAAAGACAAGGGAGCAACTAATGGTAGCAGCCACTGTGATGGCAACCATGACATTTCAGTCGGCGATAAGCCCACCGGGCGGTGTATGGCAAGGTGATACAACACAAGATGGGTTTGCTTGCCCTGACTATGGTTTCTGTCAAGCAGGGACCGCGGTTGTGGGCTATGCTTGGTCACCTGATTTTCTCAAATTCATTTTTCTCAACTCTTCTTCTTTCTTCGCGTCTCTTTGCGTGATGCTGGTGCTCATGAGCGGGTTGCCGCTGGAGAACAAGGTCGTGATGAGGATCTTGACATTTTTTATGATCGTTGCGGCTTCGTGCATGCTCCTCACGTACATGTGGGCGTTGGGGATGGTTAGTCCGAATCATATTTATTATACAACTAAGAAACTGGGGTATCTTTTGGTTGGTATGTGGGCTTTCTTGCTTGCGCTTGTTATTTTGCTTCATGCAAGCCGATTAGTGTTCTGGTTTAGGTCACCACGCACACCCTCCTCCACAAATATTGCTCCGCCGAGCCTCCCTTAATAATGCTTGCAACATAAATTTTTTTGGTATCTTAGTATTATTGCTCTTTTATTTTTTGGTCTAAATTACATGTATGTGCTCTTAGTTAGAAATAATCTTGTTTGAATCTTGTTTGAGGTAAGTAAGATTATTATGGACAATAAAACTTTTTCTTTATATTTTTAATCCAGTTAGATATTTAAAACTCAAATAATCTTATGTCAATTGATATTAATGAAACGAAGTAGCATGAAGAAAAGACACGTAATCAGTGAACGTAAAATGATCAGCCTCAGCTTGCTCGTTTATTCATTAATGGTGGAACTTATATACATCTGCAGCATGAAATTATTATAACCGACTAACTAATCTAACCAACTCTTTAACCACTAACTGAAAAGTCGTTATAGTTGCAGTTATACTGTTAACACGCCCCCCTCAAGCTGGGAATGTATGTTTATCATTCCCAGCTTGTTACAAAGATGCTGGAAAACAACCGGGGTCAAGGGTTTAGTAAAAATATCCGCGAGTTGCAGACTGGACGATACGGGAAGAAGCTTGATGAACCCTGAAGTGACTTTGTTACGAACAAGATGGCAATCGATTTCAATATGCTTGGTGCGTTCATGGAATACGGGATTTGTTGCTATTTGAATTGCGGACTGATTGTCACAGTACAAAGTAGCTGGCTGAACGAATGTTGCGCGAAGATCCTGAAGAAGATATGTCAGCCATTGAAGTTCACAGGTTGTGGATGCAAGGGCGCGATACTCAGCTTCGGAGGAGTTGCGGGAGACGGTGGATTGTTTCTTCGACTGCCATGAAACGAGGGAAGAGCATAGATACACAAGGAACCCTGTGGTGGATTTTCGAGAATCTTTGCATCCTGCCCAATCCGAGTCACTGAAAGCTCGGAGTTGTGGTGTACCCGTTGCTGCGAAAAAGAGCCCAGACCCTGGTGTTCCTTTGAGGTATCGTAGTAAACGAAAAGCGGCCTGAAGATGAGCAGTTGTAGGAGCTGCCATGTATTGACTGAGTTGCTGGACTGCGTATGCGATATCTGGCCGCGTGTTGGTCAGATATATGAGCTTCCCTATTAATCTTCGATAAGAGGAGGAAGATTCGTTCGGAAGAGGGTTACCCGAGCTCTTTTGCAGTTTTACTGAATAATCCATTGGTGTTGAGTGCGGTTTGCAACCCAACATGCCTGATTCGGATAAGATATCTAATACATACTTACGCTGACATAGATGAATTCCTTTAGAGGTTCGAGCAATCTCCAGCCCCAGAAAGAACTTCAAGTTCCCAAGATCTTTAATTCTAAACTTTTGGTCCAAAAGAGTGGTTATAGCTTGTATCTCTGTCAAGCTGTTCCCTGTAAGAATTATGTCGTCTACATACACTAAGAGTATGGTAATGGTGGATCCGGTTATTCGCAAGAAAAGAGAATGATCCGAGTTAGACCGTTGGAAGTCATGGGAGGTGAGGAAGCTTGACAACTTCGTGAACCATTGCCGGCTGGCTTGCTTAAGGCCGTAGAGAGAACGCTGAAGACGACAGACCAGCCTCAGGTTATCAACTGGAAGTCCCGGTGGAACTTGCATATATACCTCTTCTTCAAGTTCCCCATGGAGGAACACATTGTTGACATCCAGTTGCCGCAGGTGCCATTTGTTGAGTGCGGCCAAAGCTAGAAGAACTCGTACGGAGGTGAGTTTTGCTACCGGAGAGAAGGTGTCGAGGTAGTCCAACCCCTCCGTTTGAGTGTAACCCTTGGCAACCAAGCGTGCCTTGTATCTTTCTATGGACCCATCGGCTCGATATTTGATCTTATATATCCAGCGACATCCGATAGCTGTTTTGTGAGGAGGAAGAGGCATGAGTCTCCAAGTATTGTTCATTTGCAAAGCTTGTAATTCGGCTGTCATAGCTTTAATCCAACAGTCATGGCGAGAAGCTTCGACGTATGATGCAGGTTCTATGGCTGATGATATAGTCATTACAAAATTTCTATGTGCAGGTGAAAGCCGTGAGTATGAAAGTACCGAGTTTAGAGGATAGCGAACAACCATTGAAGCCGTTGATGTAGACGAAGCAAGGCTTCTGTGATAATCTTGGAGATAGGTTGGGGAACGTTTTGATCGTGTTGAACGCCTAGATTGTGAAGGAGCTTGTTCTCTCAAATGATCATTACAAGGTGGATGTGTTGGTATTGAGGTTTGGGGGATTTGTCTCTCTTCCGGTGGGTCAAGTTCTTTGCCGAAAAAGGGTATCGGCGATGGCGCTGAGTTGTTTTTGTTCGAAGGTTGGGTTTCAGGCAATTGTGGAAAATAATTTTCGTAAAAAGTAACATTTCTAGATACTGCAACATCATGTGAATGCAAGTCATACACAAGATAACCCTTCGTATGTGCTTTAAAACCAATGAAAATGCATGGATGTCCCCTGGGATCAAATTTTTGTCGATTTGCTTTGAGTGTGTTAATATAACACAGGCATCTGAAAACGCGAATGTTAGAGATATCACATGGATGTTTGTGCAGTTTTTCATAAGGTGAAATATTATGCAAAAATGGCGTAGGGATACAATTGATCAAGTACGTAGCGTGTGGCAAAGCATAGCACCAAAAGGTAGGTGGTAAGCTTGCCTGAAACAGAAGTGATCGTGTAACATTAAGCAAGTGTTGATGCTTACGTTCTACGATTCCATTTTGTTCTGGGGTCTCGACACACGTGGTTTGGTGTATGATCCCCTTAGACGCATAATAATCATGCATGAAGAATTCCATTCCATTATCGCTTCTTATTATTTTAATCTTGCCGTCATATTGGGTTTCAATGTAAGCAATGAAGTTGGTGATGATGTGTCGCGTTTCGGCTTTAGTTTTCATGAGGTATACCCATGTGAAACGCGAATGATCATCAACGATGGTTAGAAAATACTTGTGACCATGCATGGATAATTTTGAGCATGGACCCCATATGTCCATATGCAGTAAATCAAAAGAATGCAATGCATGTGATTTGCTAGAAGAAAAAGGCATTTTCTTGTGCTTTGCATAATGGCATGTGTTGCAGACAAAATTTGTATCATTTCTTGAAAGGGAATAATAGTTTCTCATACATTGTAATCTCTCAATTGATGGATGTCCCATTCTAAAATGCCATAGGTCTATGGGGATGATATTACACTGAGGATGAGTGATGATCGAGTTTGCAGCTTTAGTGGGTATTTGGTTTGGTATCAGGTGATATAAGCCATGCCTTGCTTCAACTATACCAATCTTCACATGGTTGTTCGTTTCCTGTAAAACACAAGATGTGGAAGAGAAAATTAATTCGTAATTATTGGAAGAAACGAGTTTTGAGATTGAAATAAGATTGAACGTGAATGTGGGTAAGTAGAGTACATCGTGTAGGATTAAATTGGATGAGAAATGTACTGTTCCTGAGTGAGTGGCGTGAACGTGATGACCGTTAGGGAGTTTCACCGTGATTGATTCGATTTTTGTATATGAATATAGATTATGTAGAGAGCAGGTGACATGGTCCGTTGCTCCTGAATCTAGAATCCAGGAGGTGGGATATGTGTGTGTGGAAAGTGACGTACCTGGGTTTAGTGATGTATTAATAGTGCTTGAGGACATTGACGCCACCTGTTTGGGTTGATTAGACGCCGAGTTTCCTGCCTGTGGCTGTTGGATTAAGGCCAGTAGTGCCTTATACTGCTCAGGGGAGAAGTGAACAACTTCTTGTGACTCGTGTTGCTGAGCATGATCATCAGTGGTTCTTCCTTCTACTGCCATTATGTTATTCACGGTGGTTTTTCCTCCGAACGGTTTGTAACCCGGCGGATATCCGTGTTTACGATAGCAAACGTCCACTGTGTGTCCGATCTTGCCACAGTGTGTACAAGTTTTCCTTCCATTGTTGTTCTTGTGCCTTCCGTCATAAGTTGCAGGTATCCCATGCTTTTTATAGCAAACGCTTTCTACATGACCAACACATCCGCAGAAGTCGCAGATGGTTTTTGCCGCGTTAATGGAGACATCTTTGGGTTCGAAGTTGATTCTTGGACCTGTGTTGCCTAACAATTGCCTTTCTTGCTGAGCTACATAAGAGAATATTTTGGAAATGGCAGGTATGGGATCCATAAGAAGCACGTGTGATCGAATGTTAGTATATTGATCATTCAAACCTCGTAGGAATTGCATGGCCCTATCTTCAAGCTTGCGTTGTGCGATGATGGTGAAGGCATTACAGGAACATCTGATGTTGCACGAGCAGATTGAGTCGGGTCTGAAGTTCTCAATCTCGTCCCATATTATTCGTAAACGGGTGAAGTATTCCGTGACTGAGAGGGTCCCTTGTTTCATCGTAGACGCCTCTTGTTGAAGATCGGAGATTCGAAGAAGATCTCCTTGCGAATATCTGGACTTCAGGTCACGCCAAATTTCCTCGGCTTTGTCCATCCAGAGGATACTTTGTCGTATGGAGGTGGCCACCGAGTGAACTAGCCATGACACGACCATATTGTTGCACCGGCACCAAGCCCCATAGGTTCTGTCCGTCTTCAGTGGTTCAGGTGCACTCCCGTCTATGAATTCCACCTTATTCTTGGCACTTAGCACAGTGACCATGGATCTACTCCATGAGTGGTAATTGGTTGAGTCTAAGACTGGAGAGACAAGGGCTATAGCGGGGTTCTCGCTTGGGTGGAGATATAAGTAGCTTTCTGCGTTATTGATCGAAGCTTCATTCATGGTGGATATTGGAGTATAAGAGATGAATAGTATGCGCAGCAGAACTCTTTAGTAGAAGAGCTCTGATACCATATTAATGAAACGAAGTAGCATGAAGAAAAGACACGTAATCAGTGAACGTAAAATGATCAGCCTCAGCTTGCTCGTTTATTCATTAATGGTGGAACTTATATACATCTGCAGCATGAAATTATTATAACCGACTAACTAATCTAACCAACTCTTTAACCACTAACTGAAAAGTCGTTATAGTTGCAGTTATACTGTTAACAATTGATTCACGTGTTTGGTGGTCTCATATTATTGCTTTAGAGAAGTAGGAATGATTTGTATGCCAAAATTAATGCTTCAGTTAGTATGTTCTTTCAATTTGTGGTTGTTACTTTGATTTCATGCTGTTATTAAGTGTGATGCACCTCCTTGTTTTGGGCCATTTTTTAGTGGGGTTTGCTACAAGTCTAAGCTTTTTGCTTGAACTTTATTTACTTTTGATTCCGTCAACAAATCAATCAAAATGATTTGTGTTGAGAGCGATAAATCTTGGCAGCTAAATGTAACAGCAAAGAAAAGGAAAGGGACAGTACAACGCTGCATGTATATAGTATAGAACATGCACAATATTGAATTTTTTATGACGTACAACATAATTAATAATCAGGTATCCTGAATGTTATCGAAAGTCAGGGTGTTGATCACAGATTTGGCTTCCTTAATTGTCCCTTCTTATGCTGTTCCTTTAAAATCATAAAATTTTTATGATTTTTAAAATTAAATGTCACCATTAAATATTAACACAGATGTTATTCATTGTTATTTTGATGGGACAGCACAGAAACAGCATGGGAAGGAACAGCAACAAAATCAAATTCGTTGATCACACGTACTTATTGTTTACATTGAAACTTATTTTTAAGTCTTTCCAGAGAAGTTCAGCTAATAGCGTAATACTTTATATTTATAGATACTTTGTAGATCATTAAATACTTGCTTTCACTTTCCCAAATGAGTAATGAAATAAATAAGCCAGGTTTGACAGCTATGGACATGTGAAATAAATAAGGCAGGTATAACAGATAGATTATGTGTGCCTTTAACTTCCTGACTTGAGTAAGATACTGCATCTTGTGCATGCAGTTTCTCAATCCAACGGTTCATATTTATTTAGCTATGTTTAGAACAAAAAAATTGGCACATAGAATTAAACAAATTGCATGGTTGAATTCTATCTTGAAACCGAAAAACTGTGGACGAATACGATCTTGCTGATCGGAGTATGTCTTGGCATGGTGTTTGCAATTCCATGGCTTTTATGTATCGTATTAATTAACGAGATACGATAGGCATTGGTATTTGGTGGCTATAGCCACCGTGATTTCTAGTTTAATTTGCCGAACTTTATATTTATAATCTGCTATATGCCAACCGGGTGAGGATAAGAGAGTACGAATCGTTTATCTAAATTGCATCAGCAGTAGGCGAAGCTGCTTGTGAAGTTTCTCAATCGCAAAAATAATACTAAACATACACTTTATTCATCAATTAACGGTCGATCAATACTAAACAGATCATCCAAGCATATAAATCATCAACATAATTTTTGGCATAATTATTTAATTGTTCAAGCGTCATAGATATATATGTCCATCAAACAATGTTCAAAGAAACATAGTTGTCTTGTTTTTTTTTTTCTTCCATAGGCTCATCGATTAAATCGATCAATATTTGTTGAAGATATACAACTATATATAGTATTAACATGTGAGAGACCAAGACCATCAATATTACTGGGTTTGACTTCCAACATTCCTGCAATGATGGAGATTTTGGAAGATCCAAAACTACGGGATGATGCAATGAGAGAACTCTATGAAGTATCATTAAATGGATGTGTGAGTACCTTAAAAACACTGATCCAAAAAGGCCCTCTTATTCTGAGCAGAATTTCAGTCTACCCCTACACTGAAACCCCATTACACATAGCCTCTTTGCTTGGACATTTGGACTTCTGTGAGGTTCTTCTTCAGAATAGTCCCAGTTTACCGACTGAATTGAACTCAGAAGGACGTTGCCCTCTTCATTTAGCTTCAGCTAATGGGCACACAGAGGTTGTGAAAGCGCTTTTGAGGACAAACCCTGAAATGTGTTTGGTTGGTGACAAAGATGAAATGCTTCCTCTCCACTTTGCTGCAATGAGAGGGCGCGTTGGAGCAATCAAGGAGCTGATCAAAGCCAAGCCAGACTCCATTCGAGAGATGACAAAGACTAATGATGGTTCAATTCAGCACTTGTGCGTTCGCTATAACCACCTTGAGGCCTTGAAATTGTAAGTGGAATCACTGGGAAGCGAACATCAATTCCTATATTCACTCAAATACAAAGAGGATAACACTTTACTACATTTAGCAGTGAAACGCAGACAAATCAAGGTACCTTTAATTCACAACCTCCTTTTTTTATGTTAATTCACAGCCTCCTTGATACACAAAAAAAGGTGATTGTTTAATTCATAAAAATATTGTAATACAATATTCTTATGTCAAGTACTTTAAATAAAGGTTTTATTTTGGTTTAAATATGTCTTTTTATGTTTGTTTGTTAGTGTTTTTGTATTTTTGGTCTGTTAAAGTTTTTTTTTTAATTTTATTTCATGTTGATAATTTTTTAATTTTGGTTTCTATAAGTTTTTTTTTTCCATTTTTAGTCTTAATTAGTTTGTGTTTTTTAATTTTAATCCCTTTTAAGATTTTATTTTTTATTTATAATTCTCATAAGTTTACGCTTATAATAACCAAAATTAAAATACCGTAAATTTATAAAAACTAAAAATTAATAAAATATTTTACAGAAACTAAAATTAAAAAACTCAAACTTACAAATAACTAAAAATAAACAAAAAAAATTTTAAGAAATCAAAATTAAAAAAAGATATATAAACTTACGATATTAAAAATATATTTAAGCATTTTATTTATATTATTTTTACATGGTATTATCTATTTTTGTGATGTAATATTTTTAGGAATATCAGTGCCACACTCTTTTTGATTGGTACATGTGAAAATAGACGCCCCGTGTCACACTGTTGAAGTGTTTGAAATAAAAATATCACATTATTGAATGAAGTTATAAGGTAGGTTAAATGGTAAAAGAAAAAAAAAACAAATTACAGATTTATTTTTTTTCTAGTAATAAAAATTAACATTTATCTTTAAAAAAAATACTCTATTTGAGTAATATTTGAGTGATAAGGACACACTTCTTGCAAGACACAAATCATCAAAATTTCATTCACCAATTAAAAAGGAGCACCAAAACACTCCGAAACTAGGTCACCAAAAAATAATCTGTTCTAAAATAATACAATGACGTGTCGATATGGATGCATATATAAGTAAGAGATA
The DNA here is from genome assembly GCF_000004515.6 of Glycine max. Classification (NCBI taxonomy): domain Eukaryota; kingdom Viridiplantae; phylum Streptophyta; class Magnoliopsida; order Fabales; family Fabaceae; genus Glycine; species Glycine max. The sequence continues at coordinate 39,713,155 of NC_016090.4, forward strand.
ATTTCACACCATATATAATATTTCAGTATACTCTGCTATAACTTTGCAGATCATTAAATACTTGCTTTCACTATCCGAAATTAGTGCTGAAATAAATAGTTTGAATAAGGAGGGTTTAACATCTATGGACTTCATCAGCCAACACATTTTAACTGCAAATGAAGTTATAGCACAAGAAGCAGTTTCCTCAACAACCCTAGTCAGAAATCATCAAACGACTCTGTCAACATCTAGACAAGAACCAACCCTCGCAAAGCATAACTATAGTAATTGTACAACCGGACCCTCCAGGAACATCATCACCCTCACAAACAAACAATGATTCTCCATCCTCATCAGAGTCATTACTAACAAACAATGATCATGAACTAGCACAAGTCTCACTTCAACAAACATCAACAGGCAATAGTAATCCTCCATCATCACCAGCATCACAAAGCAATGGTCATGTCCAAGCAGTGACATCAACCGTAGTCAGCAATCAGGAAACGACTCTGACAACATATCCACAACAACAACCAACATCCTCACAAACACAAAGCGTAACTATTGAACTTGCACAACAAGATCCTCCTCCACAAGCCTCAGCACAACTCTCACAGCTTCAACAAACAGCATCACAAAGCAATGCTCCTGTCGTCCAACCAGCAAACATCACAACAAGTGATCAACGACAACAAGGACAAGATGATACGTGGAGCAGGTTAGAGAGGTTCTTCAGAACATACCTGCTAGAACAAGGTAATTGGATAGACAATGGGTCAAGGAAGCATTTGTTGGTGGTAGCCACTATGATTGCAACCATGGCTTTTACGTCGGTGATAAACCCACCGGGTGGTGTATGGCAAGGTGATACAACACAAGATGGGTTTGCTTGCCATGACTATGGTTTCTGTGAAGCAGGCACCGCGGTTATGGGCTATGTTTGGCCACTAGCGTTTGTAAAATTCCTTTCCTCCAACTCTTTGTCTTTCTTTTTGTCTCTTTGTGTGATGTTGGTTCTAGTCATAGGGTTTCCGGTAGAGAATAACAAGGTCGTAATGTGGATGTTGGCTGTTTTGATTATCGGTGCAGCTACGTGCATGATGTTCACATACGTGTGGGCATTGGGATTGATTAGCCCGAATCATATTTTTGATAGATCTAGTCAACTGGGCTCTCTTATGAATACTGCTTGGATGATCTTGCTCACCATTTTCAGTTTGATTCAAACAAGCCGAATAGGATTTTGGTTTAGGTCACGCTTTTTATAAGAGTTGGCTCTTACCAAGGCTTTTACGACCAAGTGGTCAAGAATTCAATCCTTGTCACCACCTTTCTTCATCATTAAAGTAAATTTTAGGATACAGTAAATTGGGTTTGTGCATTTTCTACACTTCAAACTTGAGATTCTTTTGCTTACAAGGTGGCCAAGCTCTGTAATCATCGTGAAATCAAGCTGACTTACCCCTTGCATGTACTTAGTATTGATCCATAATAATAATAATAATTAATATTGTTTATAAAAAATATATAATTAAAAATTATTTATATTTTTAGTTAGTAGTAATTACATTTTATATATAACATTTTTACATATTCTTTAAAGTTATTTATTTCATAATTGTTAAAAGTCATTGAAAGGATATAGAATTGTTTTATTTGCAATGTTTTAATCATTCAATGAGCATGAAAAAACAATATCTTGTTATAATTACTTTTGTAGATAAGTTTTTGTTTCTTATAACATCAACTCTTATGACTCATTTAATAACACTTTTTATACATTACTTATTTTATTAATTGCTAAAATCAATTCTATATGTAACATATAGATGCCTTTTGCTAATATAAAATAATTGTTTTACATTTTTCAAACACATCTTACAGTTACTTTTATATCTCCGTTCTAGTATTGGAAGGCTTATCCGATTTGAACCTATGGTTTTTTTTCTTGTTGATGAATCTTATAATCTGCTACTAGTTTATGCCAATCGGGTTAAGAGACTGCAAATGTTGATCTAAATTGCATCAGCATTAAACGAAGCTGCTTGTGCAGTAGAATTCGTGCCGTTTCTCAATCCCCAAATTTATGCACTTCATAATTAATCCATCATGAGGATTGGCCTTCTGTATAGGCTAGGAAGGCAAGTCAAAAACAATCTCAAAGACAATTTGGTCTTATGATTAATCACATTTGTCCATCACATGGAATCCCCAAAAAACTAAACAAGGTATATCTCCAAGGAAATTAACACGCTGTAGTCATGATCCTGTTAAAATAACTCGACTGGATTGGGCAATTTCTACGTAAGCTTGCATCATCATCATCGTCGTCATAATAATAATAGGCAGAGAAAGCTTGCACAGTATCAACAAGAATGAAGAAATGGTAGGAAATTTTTTCCCAATTTTTTAAAATCAAAGAAAGCTCTATAGTAACCATAGTTGAGATTAAATCCCCGTGATAATTTAGACCCATAACCGACCGTAACAAAATACAAACATCCTTTCACAGAACAGAAACAGACCGTAACAAAGAAAGAAGACCGGGATAATTGATGAAGATGCTTCACATATACAGTCCTTCGGGCACTCCTTCTTTCTTCTTAAACATAACTTTATCCTTTGCCTTCTTAAAGTCGGCATGCGTCACCTGAAGAGCAAGATAAAAAAAAAAGCATTTGGTCACGAGGGTACACACCACTCAAAAAAGGTGCAAAACAAAATAAAATACAGAGAAAATTGAATATAAACAAGCAGAACTGTAAAATAGGAATCACTTCAAAATAGAGTGCAATTAGGTTCAAACAAATGTGAAGTTACCAATGAAATGCAAAGTAAGATCACACATATGAGCAAGTAGGCTCGGGGCCTCAAAAACCAAAGTTATGAAACCCGGTCCGATCATCAACCCGCTTGAGGTAGTGGATCAATAGTCCAACCGGTGGGTCAATAATTCATCTGGTATATATTAAAAAATTTAAAATTATATATGTATCTATTATATATAAGTATATAACTAACATTATTTGATTAAGAAAAGTTCATTCATACTCCAAAATCCAAAATAACAATTAAAGTATTAAAGTTAATAACACAAGTCCACAAATAATAATTCAATAACACAATTACACAAGTACCAGGCTATTTTTGGAGCATTTTTTTTTTACGCGAAATGGGTTTTAAAATCAGGCTTGGGTCGCCATGTTTACCCCAAAAAGGCCGGATCTAACCGGGCCAAATGCATGCCGGTCCAATAAATCAAACTGGCCCGGTTATGCCACCGGGTCCCGGTTGGACTGGTCCAACCAACCTGGTTAACTATGTAAAAAACAACTAGACCAACCAACCGGGTCGAACCGGGTTTTTTAACTATGTAAAAAACAACTAGAGAATCATTCTCCGCATGATTCTAAATGCTGACTTGGCCTGATTAAATTGCATCTTGCATTTATTGGCCTGTTTCTTCTGCTTCAGTATTAAAAGCAAATTGACAGATTCAAATTCAGTGAAACCCTGTTCTTGCAAGGAAAAAAACAGTGGAAAATCTAATATCTAGGAGACGTTTGTTTCACGGTATAATTTTGCATTTCCAGGAATCACATTCTAAGGAATATAATGCATGGGAATGCTATTCCCATGAAAATGTTTGATTAGAAACAAACGCTTTCCTAGTCTACGTTCAGGGGAAGCAAATTACCGATGGTCTCCCTCCAACACCTTGTTTAACAAACACATTCTCTCTAAATTACAAGAAATAGATTTAGGCAGAAATGTTTTCCAATTCCATTTCCTTAATATTTCCAATATCTCAAGTCCCTCCAATTTTTCCTGCCACTTTCTTCAATGGTATAGACTGAGAAAGTATAGTATGTCTAAACTTACAATATCTAACCAACCTATGACATATTTTGTTATCTTAATATATAATTTGAGCCATAAAATGAGCTTGTCCGTGTTACTAACTTTGTAATTCCTTACAGCAACTAAGTTCCATAATTTATTTCCACAGGATCAACATTGTTTAGGCTATAACTGTACAAACATATAGAAGATACTTCTAACCTTCATTCGGCGTTCTCGTAAAGCAAGTAAGCCAGCTTCAGTACATATTGCTTTTATATCAGCTCCAGAGAACTCATCCTTGGTCATAACAAATTCTTCTAAATTGACATCATCAGCTAATGTCATCCTTGATGTGTGTATCTAAATTTCAGAAGTATAAGACCTTTTAGTCATATAATTAAGTAGAATAAGCATATTAAGATATAACAGTGAAGCAGTGAAACTGAAAACTTGCTTTCACAAAATGTGCCTACCTGGAAAATGCGTCTTCTTGTTTTAATATCAGGGAGAGGAAATTCAATCTTCCTGTCAATTCGACCAGGTCGCAGCAAAGCTGGATCAAGGCTTTCAATTCTGTTGGTTGCAAGAATAACTTTTACGTCTCCTCTTGAATCAAAACCATCTAACTGGTTCAGCAACTCCAACATAGTCCTCTGAATTTCACGTTCTCCACCAGAGTGGGCATCATACCTGCAATGCATAAAAGAGACATATACTAAGAATTGATCCATGATATCACTCTATAACCAGTCCCGCATCCCCTGCCCCCTCCCGGAAAAAAAAATCAGAAAAAAGAAGATAGAAAATGTCTTGACACAGTGACTCCTAAAGCTGATGTTCAATAACTTACCTCTTAGTACCAACAGCGTCTATCTCATCAATGAAGACAATAGATGGGGAAAGATCATCAGCAACTCGGAAAAGTTCCCTTACAAGCTTTGGACCATCTCCCAAGTATTTTTGTATTAATTCACTACCAACAACACGCAAAAAGGTTGCTGATGTTGAGTTTGCCACAGCCTGAAAGTAAAAGGGTTTGTATTAGACTAAATTGATTGTGCTGTGTGTAGTACACGATACACAATAATAAAAACAAAGTTGACACAGTGAGATGTGGATCAAAAAATGTGTATCATAACTGCATACTGATCAATTTAAATCAATTTTGAACCAGACACATCCATTAAAAAGAATACTTAGTAATCCACAAACCATATAAACCAGATAATCATTTAAATCTCTTTTCGTGTGACTAGACATGAAAAAGAAATTCAAACTTCGTATTAAACATAGAAAATGAGAAATAGAAAATATGTTGATAATATATTTCAACACCATATAAGAAACCCCAAAAAATGCACACCTTTGCAAGCAATGTCTTCCCAGTTCCTGGTTCCCCATATAAAATAACTCCCTTAGGAGGCTTGATACCAATGTCTTCATACAGTTCAGGATGTGTCAGGGGAAGCTCAACTGCTTCTTTAATTTCCTGTATCTGAGCATCTAAACCACCAATATCAGCATATGATTCCAAAGGGGCCTTTTCGACCTTCATAACAGAGACCATTGGATCAACTTCATCTTGAAGAAGCCCAACAACAGAGAGAACCTAGTAAAGAACAAGACATAATGAGAAGCATTACATTTCCTGCATCTAATCATATCAACTGAACACAAGAAGTGACAACTGATTCAAATACAAAAACAATTATGCCAACCTCCACATCCATTTGTTCCCAAAAAACATATGGTTCAACAAAATATTTTATTCACAGTTTTTCTCACCCTCTTTGCAGGTTCTGGTGTTCATAAATCAGTTACAAGGTCGTAATGTGGTACTGGTACTGGTATCTCACTCACATCTCTCATAAAGTTTATCACTTCTTCATCAAGCTGGGAACACTTACTCATTTATGTTTTTTGTGGATTATGAGACAATTTTCCCTGACAACCAATCCCAGAACACATCACAGAACAACAACACATAATATTTGCTCCAACATGCTAGGACAACAGAAAAACCGTAAACAATCTTAAAATATACATTCAACAGTTTTCATGACCCCCTCCCCCCTGGGCACCCATTTAAACAAGCACCATTATCTATGAAACTTTTACTTCTTACTTCTTCCTAATACAATATATCAAAAGGTTATTAAATGTGTTCATGTTTTCAACATACAGTCAATTTAAAAATTATGACCGACCTAGTGTATGCCTTGATTAATTTATTAAATTTTCAAAAACAGCTTATAAATTACAATCAAAACCCTATTGAGAGGAAAAAAGTGACATTTTCCTAAAAAATAATCAAACTCAAACATGCACCTAAACAAGCCTTGTATCCAGAGGTGCAATATAACGGTCCTCTCCCAATTAAAATTGCAATACTTGAAAGGAGACGGAGTCTCGTGAATTTGAAGTTCCCAAAACATGGGTGTATGGCATAGGAAGGGAGATTCTTTGAAAGAAGACCATTTTGCAGAGGAGTGCACTTCAAATATCTCAGCCTTTATTCAACACATAATTCCTCTCCATACCACACAAACTGAAACACCATTCCAAATTTTCCACCTACTTTCATTTGACTTCACTAATCATAATACTTCCAGCAATTCAATCTAAAATCACAACAAGACACAATCTAATCACTAAACCCTAACCCAAAATCCATCACAAACTTAGTGCATTCAATCAAAACGCAAAAACAATTCAACCAATCAGCAAAACAAAACCCTAACCCTACCTTGTTATGCATCAAAATAGCGCATCCAGGTTCGAGCTGATCCTTATCAACGAAAGACAAAATACCAACATAGTACTCGGGCCCCACCGAGGACGAAACGATGGCATGATTCTCGTCGATGAGTTCCTCGAGGTTACCAACGCTCATAGGGGAACCTCTGAGATCATCGACCTTGGATCTATCTTCCTCGGCCTTCTCCTCCTGTGGTTTCAGCCTCTCCTGGTTCGCCACAAACTCCTCCTCCATCAAGAGGTAGTCCTTTATGCGCTCCAGCTTCAGCAGCCGCAGCTTGCACTTCGACAGCGGCGTCACCGTCGGCAGCCGCGCCGCCGCCTCCGGCCCCTTCTGCTTCCGCTGCTTACGCCCCACGCGGGCCGGCGGGGCCGCCGGCTCGAACTTTTTCTCCTTCTTGTCGCCGCCGTCCGGCTTCCGGTCCCCCGGAAGACCCTGCCGGTTCAGACCGCCCGGTGTTCCCTGACCCATGCTTTTGGTTTTTTTTTTTTTTAACGTGGATGCTTTTGGTTTTCAAATACGCGAAAGTGAGAGAATACAAAATTAGAATGATTTACATTACTTGCTACTTGCCTTTGTGCACAAGTTTAAGCCACCAATTGGGCCCAAAAGGCCCCATTCGTTCAACAAACGGATACTCCCGTGGGTAGCCCAACGAGAACCAGAAACTGCTTTCCTTTCGGCCTGGTGGCCCTCTATTTTCATTACCTCTATACGGATGGCCAGAAAAAAAAAATCTAGAAATTTTTGTGAAGCCAAAAAAATATTGTCTCTGAAACTGTTGGATGACATAAAAAAAACTCAACTCTCCATTGAAATAAATTATCATTTACGTATACATGTGTGCTAGTAACTAAATTTATTACAATATGATACGATTAAGTTTACAAAATTTGTACTATCACGTTATTTAACAGGACCGTGTAGAAATTTTGGGGCTTAAAGCGATTTTTTAAAATTTTTAAAAAGACTTGTCATTAAATCTTTTAGAAAATGAAATTTGAAAATTTTCTTGTCTAATTGGACTGAGCTCTTTTTTTATCATTAAATCTCTAAATTTTTCATTAATATTTTCATTGTCTACTCTTGGAAGTTGGATCATGAATATTTTTAGGAACTTCATTTGATCGATCAACGTATTTAACATTTGCAATACTTCTTACCGCCCCTACTACATCTAGTTTGTGGCAGTGCTGTGAAAACTCATCTCCTCATCAATCCGGTTGAGACATTGAATATATTATATGTTATTTAATAATTAGTTATTAATAATTTTGAAATAATTCTTACCGTTTTGTTTTATAAAAAACTTCATGGGAATATATATATATAGAGAGAGAGAGAGAGAGAGAAGAGAGAGAGAGAGAGATTTCAAATCACAAAAAAGTTCTACTGGAATACTATGAATATCAAAGCATTCAACATTTGAATTATCAAGTTTTTGTCATGGGTTCTAAATTTTAAATGATACCATGAAAAGAATTTCAATTAGTTATGTCAGTTTAGGAAAGAAAAAAAAAACTCTACCGGATCAAAACATGCCAAATTGTTAAGAATCATCGATTTTTATCTGAGCCCGACGGATTAAACTGAGTTTATCCGAGTTGATTGCATAATCATAATTAATGGAAACTGAGAAGTAAAAAATAAGTAAATTTTAATGTGCATAATTTATTTTTTTTGTAAAAAGAAAAGAAACAGAAAAAACTAACTACTACCTGGGAAACGCAACTCCTGCTGCATCAGCAAGAAGCCGCAAGTTGAGATCAGTTTTTGGTTTATGTTACCCACCCAATAATGTGCATAACTGTATAATAGAATACAGTTTGCAAATTTTATTTAAAAAAACTAGAGTTTTTAATTTGAGTTTAAATCTTCAATATGGACTTATGTTAAACATAAGGTAAGAGAATTTTATTGTTTATAAGTAATAATGGTAGTGTTTTACTCGAGTGAGATTACATCCTTAAGATACATGTGAAAGGGGCTGGACCATGCCCATGAACTGCACCCAAAACAGTGTACTTCTTACCCTAAGAGAACAATGAAAATAAAGTATGTAATTTTTTTTAAAATGGTGGTTGTAAAAAAAGTTGGCAAATTTTTTTATCAAACTTATTAAAATAAAATTTAAGAAATTAAAAACGGCATTTTAAGCTCAAATAAACTTTATATAAACTCTTTTGAACATCATAGTCAAGTTCATGAATAACCTCTTTTTTTTAGAAAAAAAAAAGTGATAACTTATTAAATAATATTTATAAAAAAAGTGATAAACTTATTTTAAAAAAGTGGAAAAAGCTTTATATTACGTTGGTTACTAAAAAGTATTACAATAAAAACAAATAATATATTAGTATTATATTATTAATTTATATTTATTTTAACAATCTAATTTGACTAATGCTGATTAATCCAAGTGACAGGTTGAGATGAGTTAACGCAGGAGAATCGAGTCAATTTGTACAACCGGTTTTTTATTTTTGAAATTTATTCATTTCATTCCTTTTTTTTAATTTCCTTGTTATTTTTTATTTTATTTTCTTATTCTTTAAGTTTGTTAACTGTTATCGAGTAAAAAAATGTTAACTATTATGAATTAGGATGACTATTGAACTTTTTATATTTATGCTTTTTTCCATTTTTTATTTTTTAAATTAGATAAGTTTTTTTGTATACGTACCAAGGTATATATATTTTATAATAAATAATCTTGTTTCAATCATATTAGACTACGAGTTGTTTAGTTTTTTAATTTGCTCACAAAAATAGTAAACCAAGTTAGATTAATTTACTTAATTAGCAACTAGCGATGAGTCAACTCAAGTAAATGGAGTTGACTCACTTTAAAACATTTACCTATAGCTTAAAATAAGTAAAATTAGCTGATTTTGTTGCATGCCTCTAATTGTGTACAGTACTGTAAACTGCAAACACACTACTGCTTATATTATACGTAATAAAATTTTCCTTCCATTAAAATATCCTTGAATCGTTTTTTAACCATGAAAATTATATTATACAGAATACTCAGACTTTTTTTTTATGATCATGTTTTTTCAATCACATATTTTTCGTTTCTCAAGATTTAAATTTAAGATTTTAATTAAAATAAATAAATTAAATATCACTTAAATCAATGATTTGTTATGTTTTTTATCTTTTTTTTATCACATTAATTATATTAAAAAAAATCTCTTCTATGAGAATGTACATGCATCATATATATCATGACTCATGAGTATGTACATGCATGATGCATCATTTTTGTTTTCCAATTGCGGGGAAACAACTAGTAATACAAACATGCTGTTGTTAAATATTGTATATAGAGGATAGAACAGAAGGTAGGTGATGGTTATTTACTACCGTTGACGACCCAGCAAGTTCTTATTCAATTGGATCATTCAATTGACGTGCTACTTGTTACTAGCTGCAAGCTGGGCCACAGTACTGGAACTAGTAAATGTAACACGGAGCTAGAGCCATCTGCACACTTTTAACTGGTCCTGACAAACTTCTTCTACTCCATTCAAAGCTTCACCAAACTCTGACATAACTAGCTAATACTTAATACATGTAAGCATTCAGCAGCAGGCACCACACCTGCAGGAGTAAGAAACTAGTTTATATATGATCTATAAACTTCTTGATAAATTTTTATAAGAAAATAAATTAAACTTTTTTCATAACTTAACTCTTATATAGGTAAGTTAAAATTTACGTGGCTATTGTATCCAAGGAATAAGAGTGTGTTTGGATAACAAAATTTAAAATTTTAACAAATTTTAAATTTTTAGAATTTTAAATATTTCAATTGAAATTTTTTTATATTTAAAGTTGTGTTTGGATAAAAAAAATTAAAATTGTCAAGGTGAAAGAAAATGAATGTAAAGAGAAGAGAATATATGGTTGGTGTGCTTTCAAAGAAAATAATATTGATGCGACATGAAGAGTCGTAGAGAACCAGGATACGACAACGTACACCAACACACCCGACCACAACATTCAGTCAAAGACATAAGACATGGCCTACTACGCCCTTTGCGCCGACGAGCACCTCCGCCGCGTGATAGGCAGCGGCGATTCCTCCCCTGACTGGCGGGTGCAGTTCCACGTGTCGTCATAACCCCACACGCGATCGACACTCCGCGAGCTTGGACGGTGCTGCTCGAAGAAAAGGATCGTCGGCGTGAGGAAAGAGTCACGAGTTTGAGAACATGATTTTGAGAACTTTCAGGTGAAAGACAAGATAGAGGTGATAAAGGAAACACACCAACATCTTGAAAGGTTCTTCTATCAAGAAGAGAATTTCAATTTCTCACCTTTTAGAATGAAATTAAAATTTCACATTTTTAATTGTTTAAAATTCTAAAAATTTAAATTCTTCGTAAAAAAACATTCAAACACTGAATTTTAGATTAAAAAAATTTAAATTTTCTGATAAATTATTTTTCTCACTCGAAATGGTGGGAGCAAGTTTGAAAAAGGATCTTAGAGTGTCTAGGGTTGTGTCAGGAGGGTCTCTTAATGTCTTCCTTTTTCTTCTCATTGGAGTTATTTCACAAAGCACACTTGGAGAGCGCAATACAACGGGTAGTTGGATGCTGCGTTCGAGAAGGATGAATCGCTCCCGAAAAGGAATCTATTGATTCTCTCCCAATTAGTTGGACTGTAGGTGCGATGATTTACTTCACGGGTGAGGTCTCCGGTTCAAGTCCAAAATGGTCCAGCTACGTCAATGAAAAGAATAGAAAACTGATTTGACTCCTTAATGCATGTTCCACTCGACTAGAGGGGATATAGCTCAAGTTGATAGAGCTTTACTCTTACAATTAAATGTTAAAATTCTCCATCCAAATACTCTTTTAGTTAATTACTTTGTTTACTTTCCTCATGCCTTGAGAACTGAGACCACACCTACTGAAAGAGATATTATTGATTATATTTCGCGATGGATCGAATTATGTTGTGGACCACCTTATATATATATATATATATATAGCTAGAAACTACGTGGAGGAAGAAAGCTGAGAGCAGAATATTAATTCCACCCTTTAAATTGCAATACTGATAATAATTAATCCAGTATTTTGAACCCATGCCTTAATTTGCTATATGGCTCGATTAATTAATAGCGTAACGTGTCTGTCTATATATTTTAGGGAACTTCCAAATGTTTTACTCTAATGTATATTTTCTTTCGGTCCAAACTATAGCTGGCTGGCCATGTGTGAGTACGTATAAATTCATAAATAATAATAAATTTTTAATGACCTTCCAATTAATTCTTACAGAAAAACGTTGCACTATTAGATTCCATAGTCAACACCATTTTCTATTCTCTTTTAAAAATTGAAGTGCGTACACCAAAACAAACAAGATTTTTTTTTTCTGATTTGCTTCTATGAAGTACATCCATACAATAAAATTAAACATGTGGCTATAAAGCTAATGTATGGCCCTATTATTAACTTTCAGGCCTTTGTGCAGGAAAGGAAAGGAAAAATATTTCATAGGTATACAGAAAATGACAACCAAGATGTTCAGACATGTACAGTTGCAGTATTTTTACCTCTTTTATCTTTTTAAATTAAGAATAAAACTTAATTGTAGTTCTGTTTAAATATTTTTTGACATTGTTCTTCAATTAAAATTAAAATAAAGTTTTACTTATTATATATACATATATTCAAGTTTTACATTAACAATTCAGACAGAACCTTCAATTCTAATCAGAAAATTAGACCAACAGAAAAAAAAATACTTAAAAAATTAAGTCTAAATTATGTCCCTATGTTACGTGATCCCTTCTTCACTTTCCACTACATGTCTACATCTTTCATTTTTTCTCTCATGTTGTACGTGTTTTATTTTCCCTTTGTATTATTATTTTCCTTTCCTTTCGCCTCTTAAATAAAAAAATGGGTCGATACTCATCATTTCCTATGAAAAAGGCTAGTGATCAGTGTATGTCTGATTTATAATCACTTGCATAGGTTGATTAATTATTTTAGCAATATACACCTGTTTCAATTTTATAAAGACTTCCAAAAATTAGTAAAAAAAATAAATTAATTGTTGTTATAATAATAGATCCTTGTATTTTATTTATAGTTAATAAAGTACACATATATACATTTATATTAGCAAGTGCATGTATTAAAATAATTATAAAACATAAAATATTAAATATTAAAAAAATTGATACTATAAGATTAAGATTTCTCCTCTCACTTATATATCAGATTACTACTCGTATGGTTGAAAGAAAGTTAAACATATTCATTTAAGCTTATTCTAGAAGATTTTGAAACTAAATCTATTTAATAACTTTATATAACCTTATTAGCTTAATTTAATAATTAAATCATATGATAATATATTATACGCATAATTAATAGTTTAAATATGCATAATTAATAGTTAAATTTATTTGTATATTATTAAAAATGTACTTCATATTAATAAAATTGATTGATAAGGTAGTAATTAGATTTAAAAGTGTATGAAGTTAAGAGGAACCAGGTCTCCCCTGTTATAGAATATATGGGGGTGTAATTGTTAATTATAAAAATTAGGATAATTGTGTTTGCTGTGTGGTGTACTGAATGTTGTTATAAATTTCACCCACTTGTTCTGTCAAAAAAAATCCACCCACTTGGATTGTTACACGTTCGGTCATGTGATTTATATGTACTATAATATAATTTTGTGATAATTAACTAAATGCATCATAAATTAATGTTAGTAAACTTTAATAGTTGTTTCATTTTTTAATTATTTGTTGTTCTAGTATATTTTTATACGATATTTTAATATTAAAAATAAATTAAAAAAACTATAGTCCTAACTTGAATTATTGAGAGCATATATCTAATCATTTTTTCGATGAGATGTATCATATATGGCAAAGGAAGTGTCAAGACATCACAACAAATGATGTGAAAGAAACATTTTTTTAATTTATATACTTACATTACCTTCTTTTTTGTCATTTTCTTTCTTTTCTTTTTATCACGTCACTTGTTATATATATATAACTTTTCTTCATCATTTCTAGCTATGTTCTTTTAATTTCTAAGAGGCGTTGGAAATTTTTAGTTTTCCAAAAAAATCTAAAGTTGGAAATGTGTATCTTCAATTTTTCTTATAAGTGTTTATTTTTTTTTAAAAAAAAAAAAACTAAAACATTTGAAAGTTGAAACTAACGTCCAACAGCATGGAGATATAGAGAGAGAACGCGCAAAAAGCAAGTAGCTAGCTAGTAAATTGAACTCATATATTGATTACATTACTTCCATGCTAAATATAAATATTCCATAAAGGAACCACACGTATATGTATGAGTACTATGGTTGGCACTTGACACAACAAAACCTAAGCAAAGATCGACGGAAATGACATAATACATTACAAAGATATACTACTATTTTTTTTGCTTATTTTCAATAGGCGATAATAAATTAAACTCTAAAATGGTTGTAAGATAAACGACACGAACATAAACCACAATTATTTCCTGACACAAGGTCGTTGACTAGGGTAATCCAAAGAAACGAGAAGAAATTCCATATGCATGCATGTTCATATCAAGGGGTAGGATGAGGTATGCTACCACCACCAACACCACCGCCACCAATGGGACCTCCGAATCCTCCCAACCCACCTATCCCGGTGGTGCCGCCGAGGCCGCCACCAAGTCCACCACCGCCAATACCACCACCTATTCCGACACCTCCAAAAGGTAGTCCATTGCTTCCAATTCCAGAATAGCCACCAACTCCACCATAGCTGATGAAGTTCTTCTGGTCATTGAGACCAGCATCCTTGGGATTGGGAACATCTCTGGCACTTGTAGCCACAGCCAGAGCAAGAACCAACACCAACATACACCACTTAGCCATGTCTCTCTTTGTCTCCCACACACTTGGACTCTCCTTAATTTAGTTAGTTACTCTGTTTAGTGACTGTGTCGTGTGGAGAGAGTGCTTTTTATAGGGGGGAAACATAAACTAACCGGTGAAGGGCAGTTGGCAATGGTAAATGAAACTTTAATGTCATTGCAGACTGCAGAGCCAGGAGTTGGGTCGATCTTGATCGATATATCTTCTTCACTTGATTTTTTAACTGCACTATTCTCAACTGTTGATATACATTTTTGCTTTAACAAGATATTTATTGAAAAATAAAATAAATAAGAATTTGTGGTGCGTGGAAGATTGAACTGCACCCATGAAGTTATTTTCCAACTGTAAATGATCCATATGTATTAGGAAAAAAGCTAGTGCATGTGTATATGCCTGACTTTATAATCACTTGACTGGTTGATTAATTATTTTAATTAACAACATATAACTTTCAATTTTATAAATACTTTTTCAATAAATTAGGTAAAATTTATTATTTGTTGAATTACGTAACCTCTATATTATTACTATTATTATTTAAAATTTTGATTTTAATTTATAAGAAAAAAAATCTTATTTTCTTTTTCTATTCAGGCGGTTTATGAAAAAAAATATTCAAACGGAACCACCTTAATCATTTAACCTTATTCTAAAACTAAATATTAAATATTAAATCTATTTAATAACATTTTGTAGTTAGAATATGAAAATTTAATCATTGTATCAATTCATGTGAGATAGTGTATGATAATCATACATATGCCAAATTTTAATTAACTTAAATATTCATAATTCATAGTTGACATTAATTTATTTATATATGTTGAAATTTTATGAAATTAATGGGGGAAAAGGCAAGTCTCCAATTTATATAATAGATTGGGTAAAATAGTTACAAAGAATAGGATAAATATTTGTGTTTATTGTGCCTATTGTATTGAATGATGTTGTAAATTTCACCCCAATCGGTTGTTACACGGTTCAGTTGTTTAATAGACTACGTACTATATATGATGTTGTGATAATTAACTAACGCGATGTACTATAGATATTAGTAAATTTTAATATATTCTTAAAAAAAATTGAACTATTAGTTATTCTAGGGTATCTTTACATGATATTATGACATTAATAATTTAAAAGTTATAGTTCTAACATGAATTCTTGAAAAAGTAAAATATCTTATATTACAATGACTTTTTTCATCGGCATATATATAGTGTAAGGAAATAATATGAAAGAAAATGTAAAGACATCAAAACAAATGTTTTTTTTAAAATAATTAACTTCGATTTTTTTTTACATCTTAATTTTACTTACATCAAATATTTTTGTCTTTTTATTCCTTTTAATTTGTTACATCACTTGCTATACGTACGTGCGTATATCATTTTTTTTCTCGTATTATATATTTCTCTCTTTTCTCTGAGGTATATATACACTGGAGGCTATCTACGTACCCAACACCCTTTACTGACCTCTAGCACTACCTCCTAGCTTATGCGAAGGCTCTGCTTACGAAAGGTGTATATATGTCATGTGATTTTTTTTTAGAATTAATTAAAAACTTTACAAATTAAAAGTGACGGCACGGATAGAGACAATCCTTTTAATTGGTTAGTTTTTTATATTTAACCATTTATATATAAAATATTTAACAATATTTGAATTTAATATATATATATATATATATATATATATATATATATATAAATCAAATTACACCAATATAATTTAAACAACTATTATATTATTCAATAATTTTTAATTAAATAATATTTTTTAAAAAACTTTATTATTGAATTAAAAGTTTTTTTACATAAATTATATATACAAATTTTAAATTAATATAAAATTATTTTTTATTTTATTTATTTGGATTAAAATTAATATAATATAACTTTTTAAAAATATATTAAAATATAAATTATTTAACTACTTACCGATTAATTTTTATTTTTAATAAAATTTTGACACAAACATCTTAATAATAATAAATATAATATAACGATTAAATTGATAAAAATCATAATTTATATCAAATTATTAAATAGATGTATCAGTTATTTAAAATTATAATTTGATTTCTACTCACTCCTCCTCGCGTGTGTGTATATATATAAACCATCTTCTGAATTCCGTCAAATGTGAGCTATACTTGTTGCTCCTTTAAAAAATAACACGTATAGTTTCGTATGATATTCATTACCAGCTCGTGTTGTGTTTTATGGTTAAAAATTGACGTGATAGATTAAATGAAGTAAATCTTGATCACTAATATATAATTTTATGGTTTATATTAATGACTCTTTCATTCATGAATAAAAACTATTTTTTTACTATATATATATATATATATATATATATCAACATTTTAAAAGAACTTTTAAAATAAATATTTATTTTTCGTAAAATATTGATTACCACAACGATATAATTAGTATTAAACATTTGAAAGAATGAAAGTTATAATAAAAAACGTGGAGGCATAGAGAGAGCGGGCAAAAAAGCAAGTAGCAAATAAATGGAACTCATATATTGAGTACATTACTTCCATGCTAAATATGAAATATTCCATATGTAAAAGAACCACGTATATGAGTGACTATGGCTGACACAAAACCTAAGCAAATGAAAGACACAGAATGACACATTACAACTATTTTTTACTTTCCACAGGCGAGAGAAACACTAGAACAAAGCTTGAACGATTAACGACACGTACAAGCACAAACCACAATTATTTCCCGAACGAAAAATAAAGACTAGTGTAATCCAAAGAAACGTGACGGAGCATATATGCATGCATGCATGCATGTTCATCATTTCAAGGGAAAGGAAGAACACCGCTGCCACCACCAACGCCAGTTCCAACGCCACCACCAATACCGCCACCGACACCGCTACCGGTACCGCCAAACCCTCCGATCCCACCGGTAGGACCGCCGAGGCCACCACCAAGTCCACCACCTCCGCCAAAACCACCACCTATTCCGGCACCAGCTCCTCCAAAAGGCAGTCCATTGTTCCCAATCCCGGAATAACCACCAACTCCACCATAGCTGATGAAGTTCTTCTGGTCCTTAAGACCAGCATCCTTGGGGTTGGGAACGTTTCTGGCACTTGTGGCCACAGCCAGAGCAAGAACCAACACCAAAACACACATCTTAGCCATGTCTCTCCCACACACTAGGAATGTACAACGAGTTATTGCACTCTCCTTTTGGTTACTCTACTATGAGTGTTGTGCTGAAGTGTTAAGAGGAGCATGTTTTTTATAGGGGGGGGAAATAAGCTAACCGGTGAGGGGACAGTTGAGGATGGTAAATGAAACATTAATGTGACTGCAGAGAGCCTTGCTGTCATGTCCCAAATACAATTTAAGACCAATTTCGTACACTGCAGGCGCATACGTTTATTATCGGTGTGTACGTATAAATTTTTCTGGTAAAATTGAAGACGGTATCCTATAGCTATTCCTATGAGTAAGCAAAAGAAAGAGACAGATTAGTCATGAATGGGATCCACCAGTGAGCTGTGTCATGTGTCATTGGGTACCTGCAGTAGTAGTAGTGGACCGAGTCCAAAGGAAGCAGGACCATACATGCATGCTACATTATGTAAGTTATTTACATTTAATTTTTTTCTCTTGTCAGGAGCAGCAGAGAACCGCATTTACCCAAATATCTTTGGCCAAAACTTTGGAAATTCAGCTGCATCAAGTAACTTATGGAAATTCAGATTGACATACAGTGACGCGTCAAAAAGTTCTCTACAAAAAATAATAAAGTATTTTTTTTTAAATTCAGTGTATTTTTTAGATGCATGTAAACAAAATATCTATATATATAAAAGTGAAACATATATAAATATAATTATATATATAATAGCATGTCCGGTGTTAATTTGTTCAACGAATACAACTGTTATTTTTCTAATCAAACATAATTATATATCATGCTTTTGAATGCCTAATTGCACGACCTAAACGACCTAATACCAAATTTCCATGAAAGAATTTGTTCTTCCCTCTAGTCTTGGTTCTTGTAATAGGTTGCAAAGTCATTACCTCATTTCAAACGTAAGTAAGATTTTAGAAATTAAGAGAAACTTAAATTTTAATGCTTTGGAGTAAAATATGATATTTTGATTAGTAAATTTTGAATAAATAGAAAGGATTTGTTAAAATAGTTTAATTGCTTGGATTCATGGACATTTTGACAAGAAAGTAATTGTTTTGAAAATTTTAAGAACGAAATCCATAGAAATAATTTAATGGGTAAAAATATTCAGAAACTAAGTTCCAATGAACATTAATTATAATAGAAAGGACCAAAACTATGATTAACATAATTAATTAATAAAGTGGCACATGGCGACACACACTAAACTTATAATAATATTTAAATAGTAACGTGTGAAGTTAATTTATACTCAAAATTAAATTCTTACTTCCATTTTATTTGGGCATGCACCCGATTGTTAGCACTAAAGGAACAGAGAGGGGTTCTTAAAATCAGACGCATAAATCCAAGCAGAAAATAAGGGAGAATTCGTAATTAGGTGTGGTTAGACACTATTAAAACATGTAATTAGGGAGTAAGGACGTTGTATGAGTTATAATTAAGTGCTTAATTAGTATATATATGCATCAGTAAAAAAAATAGTATATGCAGTGTAAACTTTTTTTTTTCTGGACGAATAAAAACATGTAAATTAGTACTGCTGGTGGCCGATGGGTCATTCCGAATTGAAAAGCTCAGAGAAATTAACCCACCAATATTGAATATGGTAACCCATCAGTCATCAGTACCATTAAGGATCCAATTCCAGTTATTTGTTAGTATTAAGATGTTTGATTTGTAGAAATTCGTCATAGAATAAAACCTAAAATTAAGTCGAACTCTAGTCAATCAGCTGGCAATTGGCCCAAGGCCAAGAGTCTTTTGTCAGTATTAGTAAATTTAATAAGTTCATGTGCAATTACCAATTGTAAAAATTAATATAAACGCGACACATTTTATAGGGTGCACCCCTGAGCCATATGGTCTACGGTGCATCACAATTCCTGGCCTTCGGACTAATCAATTCTTCTCATATTGTTATGGCGCCGCGGCGAATATCTGGCTTTGGATTTGTGGCTGTTGTGAATTGTGGGATGGGTTTGTTTAATTTGTCGTGCATTTTGTTGGGTCTGATTTCTTATTTGTAGTGGTTTCGCTGGTTTGCTATGGAGGTTTTCAGTTTGGGTGGAGATTACCGTTAGAAAGAGAAAAAATGGAGAAAGGAAAAGAAGAAGAACAGAGGAGAGACGGTTGAAAACCAAACAGGGAGAAAAATGGGAGAGAGAAAGAAGAACAAAAAATCTGGTAGGAAGGATATATAGCAGCATTGTGCTCTACAGATTTGTGAAAATTGGTGCATGGTGTTGGTGGACCACCTATGATGATCCACCTTAGAATCTGCCTATAAATGCGCGTTAAAAGTTTATTAAATTGATTAGAATAAGAAAATCTAGTAAATAAATGAAAAAGTATAGCAATTTTGCCAAATTAATTAACCTTGTTTTTATAATGTTTTTTTTTTTAATTTTTGTAAAATCATTTCTCTTACTCCAATGGTTCATTTTCAACGAAAATAATTCATTTTCTTTATTAATTAAAATCGATGTAGCACAAAAGCAACATTCTAAAAAACAATGCTTATTTTAGAATTTATGTTTCTTCTAAAACAATATTTATTATGGAACAAAGAAAGTATAGACGGTTAATTTGTTTGACCTAATATGTAGGACAAATAACCTACTCACAATTTATTAAAAAACATTCATTCATCCATTAATAAACATTTATTAAGTATAACTCCTTAGTAGTATTAATGAGATAACTTCTAATGGTTTATTAAACCATGATCACTATTAATTGACATGGTGTCTCATCATTTATCGAGCTTGACTATTAAAGATTCAATAAAATGCATGTAATTGAGCTTAGCTATAAAAAGTATAAAATATAGCTGAGAGAAGAGATGTCATTATAGGTAGTTGGTCACTATTAATATATACTTTGTACCAACAATATAATGATAAAAAAAATTACCGATGCCACCTAATGGAGGGAAAATTGTTAAAAATAATAGTCTTTTGCATGTCTCCAAAAAATCCCTATTAGCAAAAACAATTAGTTAGTACGTATTTGCTTAAGTTTTTTTATAAGAAAAAACAATTAATTTATGAAGAACAAATAAAAAAATTAATATAGGGTTAAAATTTTAGCCCAACAACTATAGCCATTCACTCGGGTTGGGTTGATTGTAAACAAATATTACGAAAATTAAAAAAAAATTACAGGATTCAAATAAGGAAGTGCAGGAAGCAAATGTCCAAAAATTGATACATTATGAAAGATCTATTATCCTAATTCTAATAGAAAATAATTTGTTTCTTTTTTATTTTGTTAAAGAAAAATTCATACGGAAGCCTAAAAGCCAGCCCAAAGGCAGCAGAAATGCTAGGGTTATACTAGGTGCACCCAATATTATTGTTGGTGCACTTAGCATTTTAAGTGAATGGACAAAAATACCCTTCACTCAAGCTGATTTGTATGAGTTATATGGATCAACTATAGATCATGTTGATCCGTGTGGTTTGTATGGACGAACTTGATCCGTATGACTCATATGGATCAAGTTTGTCCGTAGAAATCATACAGATCAACTTGATCCATATGTTTAAATTATACTTATGGATCAAGTTCATTCGTACAAATCATACAAATCAACAACGAACTTGCGTACCTTCAATGGAGGGTAATTTTGGAATTAACAAAAAATGTTGGATGCAGAGCTGGTGCAGCTAGCATCACCCAAATGCTAGGCTCAAATTTTAGCCCAACAAAGCCAGACAAATAGATTGGGCTCATTGGTAACAAAACTTTTAGGGTGTTCCTGGGTGCACCCAGCATTTTCCTATTTTTTCAATTTTTCCCTTCACTCTTACGAAAGAATACAGAAGAACTTTTTTCGTAAGAGTTTTTTTTTTTACGGAAGAACCTCTTCTGTAAAAATCTTACGGAAGAGGTTCTTTCCTAAACTCTTACGGAAGATGTTCTTCTGTTAGAGTTCTTCCGTAAGAGTGTAAGAGTTTTTTTTTTTAAAAAAAAAAATTAAATATTTTTTATGAATTAATTTAAAATTATACTTATGGATAAAGTTCATTCATACAAACCATACGGATCAATCATGAACTTGCGTACCTTTGACGTAGGATAATTTTGAAATTAACAAAAAATGTTGGGTGCACAAGCAATAAAGCTGGTGCAAACACCTAGATTGGGCTCATTGGTAACAAAACTTGTAGGGTGTTGCTAGGTGCATCCAGAATTTTCTCATTTTTTCAATTTTGCCCTTCACTCTTACGGAAGAACTTCTTCCGTAAGAGTTCCTCACTCTTACCAAAATATATATTAAATTTTTTAATAGTAAATATTTTTTATTTTTAAAAAAATATCGGATTAAATAATTCGTATGATTTATATCAAAATTAATTGTCACAAAATTTATTATTTAAATTTATATGCGCATTAAATATACATTAGAAATTTTAGTATTATGTATAGCAACATTATTTATTTTATAACATAATTGACTCATTAACTCTTACGAAAGAAGTTCTTTCGTAAGAATAAAGGGTAAAATTGGAAAAATGAGAAAATACTGGGTGCACCAACAATAATGCTGGGTGCACCTAGCAACACCCAAACTTGTAAGAAAGACTTGGACAAAAAAAAAATTGCAAACCAAGACCATTAGGGCAAAATATAAGGCTAGCAAAAAAACACCTTGACCTTTCAAGGTGACGAAAGGACAAAAGAAGAGAGTTTGGCTTCAACTCAACTCAACCTTCCAGATAATATGAAGACTGAAGATATCAATAGATTGGTGGACGACAAGAAAAAAAAACAGATCACAATAGTTCACTAACGATTAGAGGCTGATCTGGCAGAAGATTATTGGAACACTGAGAAATCATATTGAAAATAAAAACCCTGATAATTTGTATAAAAATATTCTAGGGAATTTTCGGGTTTTGAAAATTTGGGCTTGGAGAAGGCGGTAGTATTATCAACATTGATGTTTTATTTTCTTTAGCGTAAGAGTCCAATAGATAAGTTCTTACATTGGAAGTAGGAAGGTTTGTCATTCCAATTTGTAAGTTAGTTTTCAAACTCATCTTAGTTTATGTTTCAAAATCGACCAATCATAAGCAAGAGAGTATTTTGATTTTTCTTTTTGAATAAAATAAAAGTAAAGACTAATGACTATCTAGTCCAAAAAAAAAAAAACAATGTAATGACTCTCATAAATAAATATAGACGAATACAAAGTTAAAGTGGGGTGGGCTCCCCAACGTTTCGTGTGGTTTTGAGGACTATGCTAGGATAGAGAAAAAAAATGATCCACATAAACACAAGTCACACAATATGTCAAACAAAGACTAACTTCGTAAATCAATCATAAATAAAAGTTCGTTATCTCAACAAATAACCGACAGCCTCGTATGCAGGTGTCTTCAATAATTTAGGAAAAGGACTAAGTGGAGCAAGTTAACAATTAACCTGTGTTAAAAATTTTAGCTGCAATTTAAGAATTTAATTTCATTAAGTTAGCTATTAGAATGCTCCTGTTTTCGGGGCCTAGCCCCTTTATGTCACAATAAAATGTTCCTGTTTTAAAATGAAAGATGTAATTTAAGGCTTTAAGTGTAAAATTAAAATTACTGATTCAAAGTTTATTAAAGTAAATGTGTATTTGATTTATTTTATTTTATAGGAATATATTTTTTTAAAACTTCTAGATAGAGATTTAAGAAAGGTGCTTTTCTAAAAGAAAAGAAAAAGTTGTATCAATCTAAATTTCAACAACTTCATAATTAAATATACACATATGAATATTAAAACTGATAATATTTGAACCAAAAAAGCTCTTATATTATAAATTTAAATCCTGTAGGTAAAAATATTTTTATTGCACTCTTTATTTTTGTAACAGATGGCCATTTTTTATATATTAAAAATTACTTTTAGTTATTGTACTAATTTTTTATCTTGAGTATTTGTTGTTTTTATAATTATACCCTTTGGATTTGCTTGGCTCATGAAATTAGAATTGGAAATTAAATTATAATTCTAATTGCTAGAATAAAGTTGGTTTTGAATCATCATTAATTCTTGTATATGTTTGAGTTGTATAAAGAATTTGAATATAAAATCATATTTCTAAATTAAACTTTATAGTTATTAATTTTTGTGATTGTGTGATGCACAAGACATTAATCAATTATAAAGGGTAAATTGAGTTTCAAGAATAGCGTATCAAAAAAGGTAGTTTTAGATTATCTACAATCACCTACTTATATCTGAAATTTCTATCAGTTAATTAGATGAGAATGACAACCCTCACTCTCAGAGATTCCTAATGCACGACAAAGACTTCTTCTTTATCCTAATACATATAGGACCTTTGTAAATTACCAGGATCATCTCGCAACACAAAAAAAATAAAAGGGACACTTGTAGTTAGTGTAGTCAAATATGTGATTGTAATGGGTAAAATATCCTTTATATTGTGGTCACAACTTAAAACTATGTAAAGAGGTTTGTGTAGAGTTAAAACTTGTTCATAAAACTCATAAGGCTAGTTAAAATATGTTAAAGAGTTAAATTATAGATAAGGATGACAATAATAAGATGAAGAGTGGTAATAATGGTGAGGAAACAATAAAAATGATAATCAATAGTGAGACTATAATGGTGATTGAGAAAGTGGGAGAAATAATAACATTAATTGAAAATGATATCAAAGAGAATAACAATAATTGAAAAAACAATTAATTGATGAGATAATAAGGGTGAGAGTTTTTTTTACCAAAATAAGGATAGGAGTCTAGCACTTAGAAATTGAAATATAAAGAATAAAGATTAAGAATTGGAATATATTAGTTTAGTAATATGACAATTTCATGAAATTGGATTTCATAATTATGATTTTAATTTTGAAATAACTTCTTAACATTATAATTATATAGTAGACTTTTAATTTTAAATCCCAAACGTGAAAAACACATTTCAGTTAATTCTATTCAACTTTTAAAACTTTCTCTCTCTCTAAATCTAAGTTGCATATTCTTTATTAATGTGTTTGAATGAATTAGGCATGTTTCGTTTAAATTAAAAAATTAAAAGATCATTTATTTATTTCTTAAGAAAAGTAAAAAGAAATGGAACTTATATTAATCAAAATTCCAAAGTAAACATTGAAAAGAAAAGAAAAAACATTGGTTAGTTAGAATAGTGAGAAGAGAAATGAAAAATGAATGGTTTCGGGTCAAACCTTTACCGACCCAGATGAATATGTTGGAGCCGCGTAAGCTGTCGCTATAGTGAGACGGTTCCTCACGGTTCTGCTTCTCCTCTCTTACTCTATCCTCTTCCGTCTTCTGTTTCTTTTGGCATCAACAACAACAATTTGGGGTTTTTATTTATTTCGTTTCGGTCAAAAAAGGAGAAAGGAGAATATATATTATGGGAAAAAACTCTCCCTTCGCCTCTCCAGCTTCTTCTTCTTCTCCGTTTTCTGATGCTTTTTCTCGAAGGTACTAATTGAAGATCCCCTTTCCTTTTCGTTTTCGGTCTCCCCTTTTCTGACCCTCAATTTTTTTTTTGGAGCATCGTGCTGTGATAATATATATACTCTCTTCTTTTCTTTTCTTTTCTTTTTTTTTTTTCCTTTTCAAGATTTATGGAGATCCCTGGGTTAGGGTTAGATATAATATTTCTGTAGCATTTTTCAATTGGTTCAACTCTCTCTCTTTTTATTCTCTCCCAAAAGAAGAACATTTTTTTCTAGAGTAGTTGGTGTTTATTATTTTTGCTTTGGTGGTGTGTGAGGATTGTGTGGTGTGATCTGATTTTATAAACCTAGGGTTTTTGATAGTGGGGAAATTGATGTTGATGAAGGTGTGTATGAGGATGTTGTTTTGCTGAATTGTTTGTGGGATGGCAACAGCAATACAAGTAGTGATGAAGGAGATGAGCTAAAATAATGGGCGATACTTCTCTTCTCACTTGTTGTTTGTCAATGGAGAATCACCACCCATCCACGCTACTGTCCATGGATTCTAGTGCATCTTCACATGAGGAACTGGATTTAGAGATGAACACACAGATCATACCCCCCGATATCAATTTGCCCCTTTCGGCCGAGCGCAGCCCTCCTCCACAGCCATGGAATTCTGATCCCTGTGATATTCTGGATGTTGGTCTTGGCACTCAAGGCTATGAGACTGAGACTTTTCTCAACCTTCCCAAAGCTGGAAGGAAGTGCACCAAGCGCATTGATAGCATTTGGGGTGCTTGGTTCTTCTTCCGGTTTTACTTCAAGCCCGTGTTGCATGAGAAATCTAAGACCAAGGTCATCAGGGACAGCAGCGGGGTGTCGGGGTTTGACAAGACCGATCTCAACCTTGATGTTTTCATGGTTCAGCATGACATGGAGAACATGTACATGTGGGTTTTCAAGGGGAGGCCGGACAATGCATTGGGTAAGATGCAGCTGAGGAGTTACATGAACGGGCACTCTCGCCAAGGGGAGCGCCCGTTTCCGTTCAGTGCCGAGAAGGGTTTTGTTCGATCCCACAGGATGCAGCGGAAGCATTATAGAGGCCTATCAAATCCCCAATGCGTGCATGGCATTGAGGTTGTTCCATCGCCCAATCTAATGGGTCTCGATAAGGATGAGCAGAAGAGGTGGATGGAACTCACCGGCCGAGACTTGAATTTCACAATCCCTCCTGAAGCAAGTGATTTCAGTTCGTGGAGAAACCTTCCTAACACAGACTTTGGGCTTGAAAGGCCGCCTGTTCCGATCAAGAGTGCTCCTAATTCTCATCCTAAGAAATTGCTTAATGGAACTGTGCTGAATCTGTCTAACCATAGCAATGGTGATGCCATTGATCTATCTCCTGTAAATGGCAAGAAGAGGAAAGAGTTATTTCTTAATGATGAAGACTATTACTTGTCTGTTAATCCTCCATCTGATCGGATTCCAGATATAGAGATGCAACCAACCGAGCATCCCTGGTTGAATGACTTTAGTGGGGTGATGAAGAATGTTTGTGGCCCTGTTACTGCTGGAAAAACTATTTATGAGGATGAAGAAGGTTACATGATTGTTATAAGTCTTCCGTGTGTGGATCTTTCAAGTGTGAAAGTTTCTTGGAGGAATACTCTTATTCATGGTATCATTAAGGTTTCTTGTGTGAGCACATCTGGGAAGCCATATATCAAGAGACATGACAGGACATTCAAACTTACAGATCCGTCATCCGAACACTGCCCACCTGGTGAGTTTGTTCGTGAAATCCCTCTTTCAACTCGAATTCCTGAAGATGCCAATATAGAAGCATACTATGATGGGCCAGGATCAGTGCTTGAGATCATGGTGCCAAAACTTCGTGTGGGATCAGAAGAGCATGAAGTTCGTGTTTGCCTTCGCCCTCATCTTGGAGGGAATGATCTTATGTTGACTTGAGTTTTAGGCTCTTATTAAAATTGTTGGGGTTGCAAGCATGGTCCGAAAATCATTGTTTTACTAACTTTGTGCCTGTGTTATCTACAATACAAAAGTGCATCTCACATTTGTCTCCATTTTTTCTTATTAATTGCGATGGTTTTTTTGGGGTCCATAAATCTATTAGCGTTTGATTGTAATCATTCTTTATCTTTTAACATCCATCCCTAATCATTTATATGAAATTATTAAATCTGACCTTATGTATACTGGTTTGTTTTGGATTTACTTGTCTGATCTCTTAGAGGTATTTTGGGATTAGCATTTGTGTTTCTTGCCTATAAACTGAGGGAGGTGTACTTTTGAGGATAAAATGTAGTTATATCTGCCGATTAGAAAATCAACAGTTAAATTTTTGCAACTTCCTTATTTGTTAAATATGTGCATATAATCCAAACTGTAAATTTTTTAATCAGTAGTTGATATTGCATTTTTTTTCCTTTAAAATGTACCCCCTTAGCCAATTCTGAGTTTCTTGGTGCATAATAGCATCTTTATTTTGGTTTCAAAGTTTTATTACCCTGAGGAAATAAGTATACCCTTCCCATATAGGATGTAAAGAGTCTGGTAATTGTGCTTGTCTTCTGCCACCAGTTATGAGACTATTAGTTTCACACTCACTGGATAAAAAATAGAAAATGAAATATTCCTTTTCAACTCACCATGTCATTACCATCGCAATTAACTCGTTTAAATTTTCAATTTACTTTCAAATTGCCCTTTGACTAAAGCAATAAAAAAGGTAAGGAAATGAAGCCAATAGTTGGGGGTTTGATAAACCTAAAATTTAGTATAGTTCAAGATTTTTTGGGGCGGCGTTTGGGCTTTATGACTTGTAGCAAATGTTGAAAGTTGTGTAGTATTTAGTTGTATTAAATGTTTCATTTTAGTCAATAAATTGCTAAAATTAAAAAGGTTTTGTTAATAAAATAAACCACTGAAATCATTAGTTATTTACATCTTAATCTTGATTTTATTATTGGCTGACATGTGGGGGTCTATTAAACTGCTTCACAGCTGCACAATTATTAACAGACCTTATCCAAATTCGTGGAGTTTCGTTTTAGGCCTTCATATATATATATATATCCTGCAATAAGTTACGTGCTTTAGACATCATGTGTCGTAAAAGAATAGGAAAGTATAATGATGATGTGTGTAAACTGTAAAGTTTGTTAGTTACGTGATAAAAAATGAAAAATATTACATGAAAAAAAGAGTTTGTCAATGTTAGACTTTCTAGTACAGCATTTTTTTTATACTGGGTCATTTTGGAATTTTAGCCCATCATTTGTCGAAGAAGAAAAATCAACACCCATTGGAGGCTATTACTTCCTTTACTCTCTTTTTGTATTTCAGAATGATCAATTCAGAATATAAAATTATATTTTGAAATATACTTTCTTTTTTGACTTCTAGAGACTAGAATGACCACTCCAGAGAATAAAAAAACATTTTAGAAAAAATGCAGGAAGCAGTTTGGGAAGTGTAGGAAGCAACAGTCCCCATTGGAATACCTTAACGTACAGAATAATAGTAGAAGCTATACAAAAAAAGCCTCTCATAGTCCATTCCTGCGTTATCTCGAATTCTAGATAGCTAACGTGTAATGGATAAACATATATCATTTCCTTTTATTTTTTCTTGAGGTAGTCTAAGACTAAGACCTGGTCCTCATGTAGGGAAGACTGAAGAGAGACTGAGCGTAAAACAATTTCGGTAAGATTCGAGAACTTATCAGAGGACATGGTGTCTTTTTATCATTTTGTTTTTTAAACTTATAGTTAAGAGAGACACAGGTTGGGTTGGGTCAAGTTTAGTTAGCTTCAAACCAAACTTAATAGTTTAATCAAATTCAATTTTGGGCTTAATGTAACTTTTACTAATGTCTATGTCAAAATGTGAAAACCAGAACCATTCAAGATGTAGACATTATATATGAATTTAAACATTATGCATAGT
Organism: Glycine max; assembly: GCF_000004515.6. Lineage (NCBI taxonomy): Eukaryota > Viridiplantae > Streptophyta > Magnoliopsida > Fabales > Fabaceae > Glycine > Glycine max. The sequence goes on from NC_016090.4 coordinate 39,742,240, forward strand.
TGAATTATAAAAATAAAATAAAATGTTTTCCAATATATATATAGATTAAAAAAATCACCATTAGAATAACACATTCTTCATAAGATTTTAATTTAAGCCAATTTGTACTTGAATCTTTTATAAAACAAAACAATTATAATTGACAAAATTAGTAAAATATTACATTGCGTCCGACTAAAGTTAAACATAATATAAATCCAACTGAAACCACAACTTAACCTATTCAGCATAAATTCGGAGAGTGAAATAACCCTATATACTTTTAACCTATTCAGTACAAATTCACAGAATTTAACCTATTCAGCACAAATTCAGAGTGGAATAAGCCTATACTACCTCGTATATTCAAAGAGTGAAATAACCCATACTATCTCGTATCTTTTATGTTTTAGTTTTTATTTTTATTTTTTAAAAATCAATTAGTGTTTTAGAATTTTAAATTCTCAAATATATCCTTATTTAATATTCATTACTAGTAATTATAGCTATCAAAGATAAAATAATATATGGTTGATATTTAATCCAAATATAACAACTTTTAGTTTCATTATGTGTCTTAATTAATGTGCAATAACCTAAACAAACATAGATAAACAAAAAGATAGTACTTTAGTCACAAGAGACTAGGCTAGTTCATCAATGGCAGATACTTATACAATGAGCAAGACCTTTAATGGTGGTTTCTCGCTTGTTACACCAAAGGTCTTCGAGCTTAAGTTAGTATGAGTTGATTTAGAAGTAATAGTTTTTTAGGCTGAGCTTGGGGTTTCTGCTATAATGAGAATAATAATATTCCAATTCGGGTGAATGATTTTTTGTCTTGGGCTTCTACTTTCAAGCAGATTTTCTTGAAAAAAAACGTACAAATTTAGAAACTACTTTACCACAGGTCTGAACTTGTTCTCGAAAAAAAATCATTATTTGAACCAAAAATATTCTTATTTAAAAGTCACATGTTTAGAAGGAGAAAATGTTATACGCTTACAAGGCGTGTGTTCTCTATTAATGTGATTATTTTAGGTTCTAATAATTAAAAAATTATAATATCTAGTAACCGGAGAGCTTTGAGAATAAATTACACAACTGAAAGATATGTATAAAAATATTGTTACAAAAATAATTTTTCAAGCATTAAAAACTTGAATTATCGTGTATACTTAAAGAGAATAACTTGCCAATAAAACATACACATATGATGACTAAAGACAAGATATGTCATTTAACAAGACAGAATAATTCCTACAGGTAAAGTGCATAACAATTGAGTATACCATCTAATAATGAAAATAACGCAAATAACATAATGCTTAAAGCAACGTTCATATCAGAAGGGAAAAATAGTTTGAATCCCATCCAACAAAAATCATGCGATTAAAATCCAATTAAAAAAGCATAAAGTAAAATAAGTTTTTAAAACAGGTATCTGGAGGAAAGCAACTACATTTAGTCCACTTCCTCAATCTTGGGGCCAGCACCACTTCCACCAGAAGGAGGAGCAGCATACTCATCCTCTGCTGCACCAGCACCACCCACGTCTGGACCAGCACCACCTTGGTACATCTTGGCAATGATTGGATTGCAGATGCTTTCCAATTCCTTCATTTTGTCCTCAAACTCATCTGCTTCTGCAAGCTGGTTGCTGTCTAACCACTGGATTGCTTGCTCAATTGCATCCTCAATCTTCTTCTTGTCAGCCGGGTCAAGTTTCTCACCAATCTTGTCATCCTTCACGGTGTTCCTCATGTTGTATGCATAGTTTTCCAAAGCGTTTTTGGCCTCAACCTTCTTCTTGTGCTCTTCATCCTCAGACTTGTACTTCTCAGCCTCTTGAACCATCTTCTCAATATCTTCCTTTGACAATCTACCCTTGTCATTGGTGATAGTGATCTTATTTTTCTGGCCAGTGGTTTTATCTTCGGCAGAGACATTCAAGATACCATTGGCATCAATGTCAAAGCACACTGTAATCTGAGGAACACCCCTGGGTGCAGGAGGAATGCCAGATAGCTCAAATTTGCCCAACAAATTGTTATCTCTGGTCCTTGCTCTTTCACCCTCAAAGACCTGGATAAGCACACCAGGCTGGTTGTCAGAGTATGTTGAGAAAACTTGTTCCTTCTTTGTTGGAATTGTAGTGTTCCTAGGGATCAGGACAGTCATCACACCACCGGCAGTCTCCAAACCAAGAGACAGAGGGGTGACATCCAGGAGGAGAAGATCCTGAACCTTCTCATTGCCCTCACCACTTAAGATTGCAGCCTGAACAGCCGCACCATATGCAACAGCCTCATCGGGATTAATGCTCTTGCAAAGCTCTTTTCCATTAAAGAAGTCCTGCAGCAGTTGTTGAACCTTGGGAATTCTGGTAGAACCACCAACAAGGACAACATCATCAACACTTCTTTTGTCCATCTTAGCATCCCTCAAACATTTCTCCACCGGCTCCATACATTTCCTGAAGAGATCCATGTTGAGCTCCTCAAATCTGGCACGAGTAACAGTGGAGTAGAAATCAATTCCCTCGTATAGAGAATCAATTTCAATGGTGGTCTGAGCAGTCGATGAAAGTGTTCTCTTGGCCCTCTCACAAGCAGTCCTCAACCTTCTAAGTGCTCTGGGGTTTCCACTAATGTCCTTCTTGTTCTTTCTCTTGAACTCTTGAACAAAGTGGTTCACCATCCTGTTATCAAAATCTTCACCTCCAAGATGGGTGTCACCAGCAGTGGCTTTCACCTCAAAGATACCCTCCTCAATGGTGAGTAAAGACACATCAAATGTCCCACCACCAAGGTCAAAAATCAACACATTCTTCTCACCAACACTCGTGGCCTTCTTATCAAGACCATATGCAATGGCAGCTGCAGTAGGCTCATTGATAATTCGCATCACATTTAGACCAGCAATGACACCAGCGTCTTTGGTAGCTTGACGCTGAGAATCATTGAAGTAAGCAGGGACGGTGACAACAGCATTCTTCACTGTGGAGCCTAGGTAAGCCTCAGCAATCTCACGCATCTTGATGAGCACCATGGAAGAGATTTCTTCTGCGGCAAATTGCTTCTCTTCACCCTTGTAGTTAACCACGATCATTGGCTTGTCAGCAGCACCAGGAATGACCTTGAAAGGCCACAATTTGATATCACTCTGAACAGAGGAATCACTGAATCTACGACCAATCAACCTCTTGGCATCTGCAACACAAACAAAGCATCTTTACAAAAAAGCCATTTTGCATCTCACAATAATAGATAAACAAAATTTAGATCTATACTAAATTCTTGCAATATAAAACATAAATCAAACATTCATAAAAATATTTAGATTAGATCTATACTAAAAGCGTCTTATAATTGATCAAATTTTTATAACACATTAGATCTGAAAACTAGAGGTCTTGTATACATATTACTAGGGTTAAACTATTCATTTGATCCTTATAGTTTTCTCTGTTTAGGTTTTACTTCCATTCCGAGAAAAGTACGTGTGTACTAAAAACTAAAAAGAATATATGGTTTTAGTACCTCAAAAGTTTAGGGATTGTCTTTTTTTAGTTTCCAAAATGAAAATATACATTTGTTAGTTCTCAAAATCGTAAAATACTTCGTTAACGGTTTGGTTGTACAGTCTACGGCGATAATTGAGCACATGAGGAACTAAAATTTGTATTTCGCAAAATTGAGAATAAAAATGCAAATTTTAAATTTAAGGACCAAACAATTATAAAGAGAAAGTGAATAGTTTAGCCTAAAACCTAAAATAAGTATAAAAAAAATACATAAACAGAACAATCGAATGGAAAAGATAAAATAATTTTGTTAAGAGAGGTTACCGAAGACGGTGTTGATGGGGTTCATGGCGACTTGATTCTTGGCCGCATCACCGATGAGACGCTCGGTGTCAGTGAATCCGACGTAAGACGGCGTGGTTCTGTTCCCTTGGTCGTTGGCGATGATTTCAACGCGGTCATGTTGCCACACACCGACGCAAGAGTAGGTGGTTCCGAGATCGATTCCGATAGCAGGACCCTCTCCTTTTCCGGCCATGGTTTCGGCGTGCGGCGTAGAGAAAGAAGAGATCTAAGAAAGAGGAAGAAGAAGATGATAACCACAGCGATAAGGCACCACTGTGATTCAAGTGAGAGATATGAGGGGCAATAGTTAGGTTATATAGTAGTGTAGTTAGGGTTTGGAGTCCTTCCAGAATGTTCTTTAAAGTCGTTGCCGACTTAGCTTTGCCAGTTGGGTACGCATAATTTCCACGTTCGCGGATCTGAATTTTCTAAATCGTGGGCCTGACTCTTTCTTGATCCAGCCCAATAAGTCACCTAACTTTTTTTCAAATTTCTTTTTTTATGCAATTATTTTGACAAAAATATGTATCTAAATAACATAAGATAAGATTTATTGAGACGTAAAAAAAAAAAGATAATATTTATTGAAACATATATTAATACTCATAACAAAAAAAAAGAAACATATGTTGATAAATAAGATAAGATTTACTAAAATATATGTTAAAAAAATATTTATTAAACCGAGATAAGATTTTAAAAATATATTTCTGTTTGTATCTTAAGAAAAATTATTCATATACGCAATAAAATTATAAAAACGTATATTTATCAACAGTATTTATATATATATATATATATATATATATATATATATATATATATATATATATATATATATATATATATATATATATATATATATATATATAAAAGATATGAGAACGACAAAGCGGTATTCATTATTGTCTATTTGATGTTAAAAAATGCATGTGAATCAATCTTCTATTATTATTTAAGGTGAAGAAGTTTTGTACATAAATTTTTGTGCTTTGATATTATTATTAAAGCAATTTGTATAGATTATTGTTTAATTGATACTACTATTAAAAACGCATGTCAACAACGAATATATTATCTGTAATCTATGTAGTAATCAAGCATTAATTAATTGCATCATTAATGTCATAATTAAGTTTTGTTTAAAAACTTTATTAATGTCATAATTAAGAATTATTTTAAGTTAAACCATTTTATAATTGTCCCAATAGTAAATACGCAAATGTATAAAGTTCATAACTTGATCATTCTTAATATATTTTTAACACAAATTAGTAACCATTAATCACTTATATATTCAAATGTTTATTTAAAGTTATATTACACTTTTAATTCTTAATATTTTATGATTTGTATAAGAGTAAAAGAAATTTATACAAATATAATTGGGGAACAAAAAATGTACACATCCATAAACTTCAATTCTTAGACTTTGATTTGTAGATCCTAGGTTACTAAATTTTCAGTCTTGCTGCAAAATTTTGACAGCAATGAAAATTCTTTCGAGAATTACAAATATCATCAAACATCATAATTTAAAACAAAGAGCTTGACTTTTTTTATGTCTTACAGAGGAGAAGAAATTTTCAAGATGAACATTGTAGATTTGAATTTTGAGAAGAGTGTTTAACCACGATATACTATAAAACATAATTCAACTTCTATGTATAAAATCTAAGAATAATCAAGAAAGTACATATTTTTCATACCTAACTACTATTATATGATCAATCCACCTATTTTTTATTGGTCAAAATAATTATTGATAAATTGAAGTTTTAATTATCATTTCGATCTTCAAATTATTTTAAATGATTCGATTTGAAATCTTCAAAATTTTAAAAATATCAATTTGATTATCAATTTTTTAAAACGTTTAATTTGATTCGTAAGTTTTTAAAAATTAATCAAGTTAGTTTTGAAATGACTTTAATAAATTGTTCACCTTGATTCTCAAGTTTTTAAAATTTTGAAAACTAAATTAATTCATTTTTTAAAATCTTGAAAACTAAATTAAACGTTTTAAAAATTTTAGAATCAAATTGATTTATTTTTTAAAATTATTTTTAATTTATCATTTTTATCTTTATTTCTAAATTGAATTTAAATGTTTTTAAAAAAAATTATCAATAAAATATCTTACAATATAAGATCGTGTTTGCATTGTCATTTGTACTGCAAAAACACGAATCTCAATACACCTCCACTATAAAACATAATGAAGGGTTTGATTTTGCAAATGAAGGTTAGAATTGTCAAAATGACAATCCAAGCATGCACTAAATTATATCATAACTATAAATTATAATTTACAATGTTTAAAAGATTTCTTCATTATAAATTTTAGTTATATAAAACAAATATTTAACATGTGCATTTTACAAGCTAAAGTACTACTTCTAAGTTCTATCTTATTTATCAAGTTGTAGCAAAATTTGTATCTTACAAGTTACACTATGAGTTTTCTCTTTCAATTTGTCCTATAAAATTTATTGTTTAAATTTATTTCATAAGTTTTTCTTTAAATTTTATCTTTTATGTTTTAACATATACGACATCAAATTTTTTTCTTTTTTCCATTTTGTTATAATGAAGGGGCCTTGTTTTTTTTCCATTTTGATAAAATGCATCTCCACTGCAAATACATTTCTCTTTTTCAATTTTGTCGTCATATGGTCTCGTCATCTCGTGTAGTCCTTGGAGTAATGATTTTGCCTCGGTGATGAAAGGAAAAAATATATTCCCTCTTAATAAACGACACTGTAATCATACAATCGGTTACTTGTAGAATATAAGTATTTTTTCATATCCAACTCATAACAATAAATATCTTTAATGGAACTACCTTACATAACTTGAACTCGATAAGGATTTTTTTTATCATGTGAATCGAAGACACAATTAGGGATTTTATAATGATTTGCGTATTTTATTTAATTAACTGAACTATACTTTTATATGGATTTAAGTAAAAATCATATGTCAAGATTTTTAATTTGACTCTCTCAAGGATTTTTAAGGCAACTTGGTTAAACTTAGGATTTTGCTAGGCATGGGTCAAAGAATTAAAATAAGACAATTTATTGTGAAGATCACAAGAAATCATAAAAAAAATGATAAATAACACAATTTTATACATCTTAATAAAAATATTTTCCTTTTAATTTCTTAATCAATGAAATATGAAGAACACCCGTTAATATTTGTCTTAAGTTTATTATGATAATGATGATTCTTATTGTGGTATCTATTAATATCTGTCCTCTTCAAACATATCTAGGAGATGTGTTTACATGAGTTGTTTACTCTTAATTTTCTTTTTTATTAGAACAAATGACATGAAGTTATTTATATAAATATCATTGCTTAATATCATTTATATCATAAATAATATATTTTTTAAGCATTGTAGAATTGCAAAATCAAATTAAACATTCACTTGGAATTTTTAACATTAAAGTGAATTTTCGGATAAAATATTTAAATCAATGTAAAATTGTAATGCAAAAAAAAAAAAAAAAACTCATCTAAGCAACTATACATTTTAGATGGTCTTATTATTTCTTATATCATACCTAACTCAACATTTCATTATAAATATAATTTATTCTTAGGTTTTTAAAGGGTTTATTATTATTAAATATTATGAATATTGTTGATATTTATTGCTCAACAGAAGCAACAACTAGAACAATTCGAGATCCTAAAGTAGCTAAATGAGATAGAAAATTAAAGCCATCTTTAACAAGCGCATCTGCAATAACCTTAGGTTACTTGGTCGGCCATTTTATATTTACCACAAGGTGAAAATTAAAGCAAAGTTTATTGCATATTATTTTGAATATTTTGGATTGTTGCTGATGGATCAATCGTCCACACTAATTTCTGAATCAAAAAAAGAAAATCGCTCACAGTAATTTGAACCAACGCTCTCTATTTGTTTGAGAAGCATAACCACATCAGTTGCAACGAATCCCTGACAGTTTTTTTATTCGTTTGGCATAAGTACCATTATTACTTCGCACTAACTTTATTCCACCGAAAGAACTAACTAATGTAGCCGTGTATGTAAAATAAGTTAGAATCGAATTATTCATACCATATTTATATAATATTATTGTTTTATTCCTCGATTATTTCATTACACAATAATACTGTTTCTGGTATAAAAAAAAGTACTATTTCTTCGTTTTATAAACTTCTGCCTAACTTTGACCCCATCAATTAATGTTTGGTAGGGTAAAAGTAAAAGAAAACTTCGAATTTTAAATTAAAACGCAAAAAGAAAAAATTCTGGAAATTAATTTTTCTCACACTTTCTTTTAATTCTTTTTCAACTGAACATGAGGTATTATTAGCATTGGTTCCTTTTCTCATGTAAGGATACTTTTTCCGAGCTATATATATATATATATATATATATACACACACGACAAATGATATATGAACACTTCTATGCTAGCAAATATCTAGTAAAATAAGAAACAAAAAGAAATACAAAAGTGATGGGTAACCTATATCAATAGTAAGGGATACTCCTCAGCTTATGTACATATTTTTAGACTATTTTATCTTTCAATTGATTCTGAAAATCACCTTGTCAAAACAATTACTTATATTCTTTAATTTTTTTAATCAAAAAACTCAACTAAATCTGGCTCTAAAAAAATAAGAAATACAAATTGACAAGCAACAGAGTGCTAGTTTCCCTACTAGTATGATATAAAGAGAAGAGAAAAAAAAGAAGAAAAAAATGACAAGTGTTAACAAGATGTTTGTAGTGTTGGATAGATTAAATTAAAAAGAATTGTTAAAAAATTCGTTTGATTCTTAAGTTATAAAAAATATTATTATTAGTCTATATATTTTAAAACGGATTCTTCGGTCACAATATATAATATTTTTAATCTTTTTTTAGTTCATGCACATATTATTTTAAAATGATATAAGCAAAAATAAAAAGAATTAAAAAGACATGTATATGACTAAAAAAGAGGATGTTTATAAATATAAAAATGAAAAGAGATTTTTTTGTAAATATAAAAATCGATTAAAAAATATTACTATTTATTTATATCATTTTTTTAACTGAAATATATAACGGGTTATTTTGGTTTTAAATTTATTAAAATAGTATATTTGTAGAAATTTATTTGCATAATTTGATCTTTGGATTCATGGAAACAAGGTTTTCTCATGGAGATGTAACTCGCATACAAGAAAGAGAAACACTACCGTAAAAATTATTAAGAATTAAAATAGAAATTAAATAAAGAATAAAATAATCAAGAATGATTACCCCTGCAAATTGGGGTGTGTATCAATCAAGTAGGAAAATAAAATCCACTAAAAACTTGTTAAGTCGATAATATGGGTATAAATTTGTCTTAAAGTAATAAAATACTTGGGATGTCGACCTAAACCTTTTAGTTACACACTACACGTACATATCCATCAAATAAAGAAAAGTTAATAAATAGATAAAAGAATATAATAATTTTATTATTGTTAATTTATTTGTATTTTTTATAATTTATCATTAAATTAGCAAAAATATAAATATAAATAATAAAATATTACTTAATTTGAAATTGATTTTTTGTTCTTAAACTTAATTGTGATGGGAAGAAGAAAATGCTATTTGATAGATTTGAAAAATAAAATATAGTAGCATTTTTTGGGTGAAAAAACCAAGTCATGGCAAGTGACGAAAGCATGGGATCGTCCTCTCCTCTTGGCCTTATTGCGCAAGAGTGCAACTGTTGCGTCTATTCTTCTGCCATTTAAAAGGAAAAGAGATGCACTCTTCAAATTACCCACAATCAATAACTTTTTTTCTTCTATCCATCAAATTACCTCCTCTTCAGTATTCCCCACCCATGTCAAAAACATCCTCAATTACAACCGCACGATCAGAGATGTGGCGTGGTCGTTTAGGCTCTGCCCTACGAACCACCTTAGCATGCACCGTCGCAGGTTGCACCTCCCTTTACGGCCCCGCCCCTCTCCGCCGCTACCTCGAGTTCCCCTCCTTCATGTACGTCACAACCGTCCTCGTAGTGTCGGACGCGACACTCGGGGACACTGTACGAGGTTTCTGGCACGTCGTTTGTTCGAATATTCAGGTCATGATGCTTTCTTTGCTTAGTTTGCAGCTCATAGGGCCTCACAGGTTTAACAGCTGCGTTGCTGCGCTGGCCATGGCGGCTTCGGCGTTCGTCGTTGGGTTGCCGGAGTCGACGCACTTGGTCACTAAGCAACTTGCATTTGGACAGCTTGTGAATGTTTTTGTTAGCACGGTGGTGGATGGTGGACGGACCGGGGTGGCCGTTCACCCAGTTCATGTGGTGTGCTCTACAGCCTTTGGAGGTGTCGCTGCTGTCCTCGCCATGTTGCTTCCATTTCCTCGCCTAGCCCACTATGAGGTAATACTTTACTTTTTATCTTCAAATCATCCTATACAACTTGAAAATTGTTATAACCCCTCAAAGTTACATAATATTTCATTTTTTGGAATTATAAGATTCACTTGATTTAATAATAAGTGACATTGCTTGATAAAAAAAAATATAAACTCAAATTCTAGAATACACCCCAAATGCTAATTGAAAGCTAGAGAAAGGAAAACAATATATATATAATCATAGGTGATATTTTTTTGGTAACGGAGAGAAAACAAGGCAAGAAAAACAAAATTACAATCTCATGAAAGATATATTAATGTGACTAGAAGAAATATAGAAAGAAATATTGAAAGGTGATGATTAGCTATTCAAAAGAAAGAGATGTTTAAATATCAAATTTTTTAAACATATTTTTTTTCTAATTTAATGACTATATAGTAATAGCACAAAATAATTTTATATTGTTATTTAAATATAAATTATTCTTTACTTATTTTTTAAAAAGAAATTACGATAAAAGTTAATAAAATTATCACATATAAATTAATAAATTATTAGTTGAAATTAATAAATTATTAGTTGAAGTGAAATTAGGTTCAATCTTTTTAAGTATTCATGGTATTGAGTTTGAATCTTATAGATGTAAAAAAATGATTCAAATCCAGTTAGAATGATCATATAGATTTTTTATTAAAAATTCATCATCAATAAAATTGATAAATATTTCATAGTAATATTTGGTGATAATAAAAACTTGTCATATATAATAATTTATGATTGAATGATAATATATATTTCATCTTTTTCTTTTTTTAATTAAAATTTATTAAAAACTACAAAAATTACGTAACCCACACATTTCTTTTAATAATTCTCTTTTATAATTTTATAATTTCAATAATTTTTAAGCAATAATAAAATATTTTATTAAATGTGTTGCAGAGCATGAATATTCCATGGTATATATTTGGATAAAATCTAAACAATGATTTTGGTGTACTTATTTTTTTATAATAAGTGAATCTCTTCTTTCATCTGTATCTTAAGTTTTATAAAGAAAGATGAAATTCACAGACTATATAAAAAATATGAAAACTAAAATAATTTAAAGTATAGAAATTAATTAAGACTAATCTTAACAAAATAGTAATAAACTTAAAACATATTTTACTCAATATATTTGTTAGAAAAGCAGAAGCAGTTTAACTGTAACCAACAACTGACCATCCCACTAACTAATTAGCTTACAAATTTGTTATTGTTTTTTTATAGATTGTTTTTTTGGACTCGTTTTTAATTTTTTTAGATTGGTTTATAAATTACTATGTGCTAATCAATCAATTTTTGTTTTACTTTTTAACTTTCCTAAAAGAAATAGATTATGTATAAACGTGCCAGGTCGCAGTCGTACTCATTAACTTTTGGTGTTAATTATTTTTTTTATTTTATGATAGATATTTTTTGACACTTTCGATTTTTTTTCAAAGTGTCTTGTCGTACTCGTTAAAAAAATGTTAATGTTACAGCCAATCTGTATTTTTTTTCAGGCTTTATTCCAGTTTATAAATATCTTTACAAACTCTGTCTTATAGTGTTTGTTTTGGGTACATGTACGTAATGGAGAGACATTTGGTTCTTTCTGTCCATCGTTTAGTTTCATCACGAGAAACACATGAACGGTTGAAAATCTAAGATCCTCTCGCGAAACTCAAGAAGAATAAAATTGGAAGAATAAAAAATCTTGTAAATATTTTTTCCTATTATGTAAAAGGAGTTAATGTAAAAATAGTTCTTTTAACAAAAGTTAAAAGCCAATTTAATTCTTGAAAAAAAATGAGAACAAACACCTTAATTTTTAAAAATATAAAAAATGATTTAGTTCCATAAAATTACTAATATATTTTCAAAGACTATTAATGTGCATCGGCAAAAGGAATTAATATAAAATATATTTATGATTTTAAGAACCAATGTGTCTTATGCTAAATTTATCAAAAAATTGTTTAAGCTTTTACTCTTTTAATAATTATATAAACATATGTTTATAATATTAAAAAAGGAAAAAGCTTTGGATACGCCATTGCTCACGCTACTTTTTAATTTTGAGATGAGTGTACGGATGAAAGAGATTGAAAAGAAGAAACAAAAGGTAACGGATAATATCATTAAAAAAGTAAATAAATAAAAAGATAGAGTAATATAGATAAATTGTAAGGGGAATGTAACAAAAAAAAATTGTAAGGGGAAAATGTGAGAAAATCAGAATTAGTTCTTAAAGCAATTTGCACATATGATACTTGTGCTCGTGACTCGTGAGATGGAGAGAGAAAAGGGAATTTTGCATTTTTGCCGAGTATGGCCTCATTGGCCTGTCCAGCGTTTGACTGGCTCACGTTCAACCGCATTATATAAACCTGAAGGAATAACAATAAAAGTCAATGATTCTTTTAGATATTCTCGCTTTTGCCCTTCTTTTCTCAACGAGTTTATTTATATATCAATAAATTAGAAATAACTTCCAAGTATGTTACTTAAAATAAACTAATATTTTGTTTTACGTAATGTATAATAAATATTGATTAAAACATAAATAAAATTAATAATAAATATTTTTAGGTATATAAATTACAATACAATTAAATTTTATGATAAATAAAATATATAAATTATATTTAAAATTATAGTATAATGTTATTATAGTTATTGATATTTTTTAAAAACATGATTAAAATTTAATTCAAAGAAAAAAAAATAAAACAAAGTATATTGAAAGGGATAGAAAGTTAAGAAAAATTAGTTTGCTGCTACACATGTAAGGAAGATAGCTTTCAATGATTGAATGAGAAATTTTATCATTAATTACGCTCACTACATAGTCGGGTTAACTCACTTTCAGACAAGGAAGTTCTATCGACTATACGCTAAGAATACTTGTGAGAGGTTCGATTGCAACATAGAGGCCATCTCTGCCTCGGACAACTCAACTGCAGTTGGTTTCATCGCTCAAGCCAAGTCCCTCTCCACAACAGGAGCCAAGCTTCTCCAGATTATTAGAAGTAAACAGGTAAGCTAAGTCTAAATCATGGCATTTCACACTGAACCTGCGGCAGCAGTATCATTAATTTCCTACGAATTGGAAATGAGCTAAATGTTTGGTCTGGGTTTTTTCATCAAACAGGATGGCATGCATTGGGAATGGCCACAAACAAGAATTTTCAACTCCCATTGGATTGACCCAGAAGATGAACTGCAACACTTGGAGTTAACAATAAGAGCTACGGATATTGCCCTATCAACTTGTACCTCTTTTCCTGTTGGGGTCATTGATGAGGAGCTCAGAGGTGTCTTGCTCAATTGCAGAGGACACTTCAGCAAAGTCTTAGGTCAGCAAGCCAAGTGCTTTGATTCTTTTGATGCAACCATAACTTCAGATATGAAAAAAGAAATTTTGACCAAAAACCTCTCTATAGCCTATAAAGATCTCCCAACCTCGTTTTTTTTATACTGTGTGCATCTTCTCCTATATGACTCACCCATTGCAAAGAAAACTGACCACGTGCTGGGAAAAACTCAGAAAAGAGGTGATTTCAAATGGAGCGCCAGAAAGACCAGAGAGGTTGTCATGAACTTGATTCCCAACAACCACAACTTGGCTTTTGCATTCAAGTCCTCACTTTCATTAGGCCTCGCTGTGTTTTTAGGTTTAACATATAACAAGGAAAATGGATACTGGGCGGGACTCTTAATTGCCTTGTGTTTCGTGCCTGGACGGCATCCAACATTTTCTCTTGCAAATGCACGAGGACAAGGAACAGCAATGGGATCAATCTATGGGATCCTATGCTGCTTCGTTTTCAAAAAAATTGTGGATTTCAGTTTCTTACCTCTTTTACCATGGATCTTTTTCTCTTCTTTTCTTAAGTATAGTAGAATGTATGGGCAAGCTGGTGGGATTGCAGCAGTTACAGGGGCCTTGTTAGTAGTTGGTATGAAGCACAATGATCCTCCTAGTCAATTTGCACTTGCTAGAATGGTCGAGGCCACAATAGGCCTCCTTTGCTTTGTTATTGTAGAGATTATTTTTAATCCCTGCAGAGCTGCAACTCTAGCAAAATCTGAACTTTCTCAATGCTTGAGATCACTTCATGATTGCATTGGCCAGATTGCCATCATTACTCCTACCAAAAGAGAGATGCCATTTTCAAGCTGTCAAGAATTGAGAGAAGGACAGAAAAAGCTGAAATCTCTAGTGTGCCAATTAGAAGAGTTCACAGCAGAGGCTGAATTGGAGCCAAATTTCTGGTTCATTCCATTTCATAATGCCTGCTACAGAAAGATGCTGGAATCACTATCAAAGATGGCAGATCTCTTACTTTTTGTGGCATACTCAATGGAAAATATCATGCTATTGTCACAGAAAAACGGAGCATTTGGGGTGGATCTCCATGATGGAGTAAACAAGAATGTGAGGATTTTTAAAAACAAAGTTAGCCCCACATTGGAACACCTTGAAGAGATAACAAGGAAAAAGATTCCCGGGAAACTTGCAAATGAGTTGAATAGGAATATTCCTTGTGATATCGAGGCACAAGAACATCCCAATGCAGAAGCACTTAGGGTCTGGAGTGGAGATGAAGTTGTTGATAGCATTACAGGCTCTTTTCTCAAACATCTAGAGGAGATGGCTAACAAAACTCATACCAATATAGATGAGGAGATGCTTAAAAGTCAAATGCTTTTCCATTACAGCTGCTTGGGATTCTGTACTAATAACTTGATGAGAGAAACAATGAAGATTCAGAGTGAAGTAAAAGAACTACTTATGTGGGAGAATCCCTCAAGTCAAACAAATCACAAGTAAATTTATAGTAAAGATCAAGTTCCGTGTTCACAGTAAACCTAGCACCATGACTTGGAGGTGACCTTAAGAAGAGGCTTAGCCCTACAAATTAACCAAGAATGTGTATATATTTGTATAAAATCATCCAGCTAATAAAAAGAAGATCCATCTCCAACAACTGGTGTTTGAAGCACCCAAAAAGAAAATCCAATACTTGATGCAGTACCAACCAATTCTTAAGTAAAGAAATTACCTAATCTACAAAGCACATCAAGTAGCATCCATGGCAAACATCTTAAGGGGGAAAGCTTTAATTGAATGCACATATGATATGCACACAATGTAAAAGTCAATACGGAAGGAAGGTTTAATTTGAAATTTCAAAAAAATAGATACTACACTATACTATATTGCTCATATGATGATTGCACAAAATATAGTAGCACATCATCAAGCAAAATCCTCTAATCTTAAAGAAAATCCAGTATTTTCATTAGTTTACCAACAAACACTCCTTAACAGCAAAAAATAACTTAAGGGAGCACGCATAAGTATAGCAAAAATTGAAATGTTATGCTCCTTTGATGTTTATGGAAGTTTTAGTAAGCTAACGTTCACATTCCCAAGTCTACAACACAAAATTACATCTTAAACTTAAAAGCATTACTAGTTTCCTTCGAACTTTGGGTCAGCCATGACAAAATGATACGCGATCACTAGTACAAAGATGAAGACGCCAAGAAAATTGGCAAAGAAACCCAGATCTTGATCATCGATCATCTGCCACATCAGAGTCAACAAAAATCAACACATGTCAACAACTTGGTTTGGGATATCACAAAATGAATTCACGACATAGACATCAAATCTAACATTTTATCCTATTACCCTCCAAATTTTGATTCTGTCATGACAGAGCATAAAATAAACATGACTAATACAAATCGGATGGTTCAATTTTGATCCCATATCCTATAGACCCGACTAATTCAAATCATATCGACATTATAGATTATAGATTTATATATAAACATTAACAGTAAGCCCCGATCTGAAATCTTATAAAGATGCATATCAAGGAAAAAGTGCAGCATCTACGAAAACGCACAATTGGTATTGGCAGGGTAAATTGGTGAAGTTGAACAAAATGAAGCTAAGAAATCACTGATGGAAAGCGGAAATTGGGGAACGATCTGATCCGTGAGCGAAAGGAAGGAAATCAGAGACGAAATTGAGAGTGGTGTGGTTACCTTTGGACGCGGTGGCAGTGGGCGTGACTTTTCCCTCTGATGAGTGTTGTTGTCGTGCTTCCTAGGTCTCGCTGCGGTGTTCCCCCACAGTCCCTCCAACACAAATAAGAAGCAGAATAGTGTTTACTTAGTTGACCATTTTGCCCATCTCTATTTCCCAAATTTAGATAATAAGGTTTAAATACCATTTTATTCTTTTAAATTTGGCTGATTGTTTTTTAGTATTTAAAAAAATATATTTTTATTAGTCTTTCAAATTTTTTAAAAGCTACTTTTAATCTCTCTCATCTTTTGTATTAATGGTGTCATAATTTTTAATTATTTTACATCATCAAAATATGATTTGTGATAATTTAATAATATTTTTTTGTTTTGGTAGTTTTTTGAAAAATTAACAGACTAATACAAACAATTTTTTAAGCACTAAAAATTAATTATTCATATTTAAATGATTAAAAACATATTTAAGTCTTATAATAATAATAGTCTTGCTAGATAATACTTTTGATCCATTATATTTTTCATTTTTTTATTTTAGTATATTAAATTTAATTTTTTTATTCTAGTCCTTTGTGTTTTTTAAAGTTTTATTTTAGTATTTTTTTTTATTTTTTGTTAGAAATATCAGTAATTTTGTTGGCTTAAATTGTTTGGAATAATAATTTACAATGTTAGTGACTTTTAGCCGCCATTGTGTGGTTTTTCCACACAAAAACTCAATCAATACACAAACACCAGCAACACATCCTTCTCCCCCAGCAAGGAATCAAACAATAAAATGTAGAGAGTATAGTTTTAATTATTATTTTTATGAATGTTTGAATCTGCATAGAAAAAGATGATTGCCAACAGAAAATCAAAAGAAAAAAAAAAGGGAGTGTGTTAGGATGGCAATCAGGCAAACATGGGTTTACAGGTGACAGCGTGTGGATTTGGTGACAGTGGTTATGCAAATTTCGGTTCATGACAGGGGAGAACAAATGAGTGATAATGAAGGTAGCAGTGGTGTATAATGGTGTTGATGTTGCATGATTTAGACTCTCTCATTCGTTCTTTAGATCCAAGAGAAAGACTTGTGTTCAAAACATCTCAATCTTCGCTATGTCACCACTATGGTCATCATTCCTTCTTTGGGCGTTTCGCTTTTACCTTTTTCCTACATGCACCCTAATGGTTAGGCTTTGGTGAGAGGTTTTCAATTGTTGAGCTAGTATCCTGGTTGAAGTTCGTCTTCACTTCATTTCCTCAACCTCTTTTAGGTACTTAAAAAACTTGGAGTAGAAGACAAAAAAGTTTGATTCGACTTGAAGGATATACATGGAAGAAAAACATGTTGTCTCATATTAGCTCATACAAAAGAAAAAAGGTTTATTTCATGAAGGAGTTAGGCATGACAACGGGGTGGGTCGGGGTCGGGTTTTGCTTACCCCACCCCTGTCCCCGACTCCCCATTTCCTTCTTTGTCCCCACCCCCGAAACCCAATGGGGGTGTATATTTATCCCCCATCCCCGATGGGGTCGGGTTTTCCCCGCCCCGCCTCGCCCCCCAACATATTTATAAAATTTTATTATAAAATATAATTTTTCATAAAATGAATAATATAATTTTAAATAACAACCACAACATATTTTTAAATTTTACATGATAACATAAAATCCAATCCAATATTGACATAAAATTCAATCTAATAGTTTCATGTTTTAATGTGTTATATGTATGTAATGATATTTTTGTAAATTAATTATTAACGGGATGAATTTGGGGGCGAGTATTAATAATCTCATTCCCGACCCCGAACCCGACTTTGACTATTGAGAAAAATTCGAACTTGACCCCGATCAATTCAGGTTTTCCCTATCAGAATCAAAGGGGTCTGGGGTGGGCCCCACGGGTTCGGACCCCGTTGTCATGCCGAGAAGGAATTCTATAAATTTATCTTTTTGGTAACACTTTCTGGATTGGTATCACAACTCTCGAAGTTGGACCTTTATTTTGCATCTATTGAAACATTAACCATTATGTATTACATTATATAATTTGACTACGTACAACTCTAACTTATTCACACTTGAGGTGAAGCTTAAAGTCCTTTTATTGAAAGCGATGACAAAATTCGGTCACATTTTCAAATGCTAGGATATAATATATGATTCCTGTGAGAAACTAGATAAATCTCCATATGTTATGTCATTTTGTAAAATATTGCTAATTTACTAACTTTATGTTTATTTCTTGCAACCAACAACCTAACAGGAATGATTCTCCAATGTTTTCTTGCCACCAAATCTAACTCCCCAAATGCGAATTTAGTCTTTAAGTTGATTAACTTTATCTTGTTCCTCTTTTACAACCTCATTCAGATGTCCCTATTAATTACCTCTAAAGGGAGTTAAGCTAAAGTAGGCCCTAAGAGAAAACCCTTTTCCAGGGGAAACCAATATTCCAACAAAGAGGAGGAAGCACATACCGAGCTAATAAATGTTTAAATTAGAATTGAAGTTAGGGTTGATATAGGAACATAAAGATAAGAGACCTATGCTTAGTGAATTTTAAATTAGAAATTGATTATTTAACAATGTGAAATTGTTTTGTAAATGAGTTTTTAAGGCAAAACACATGAGAAAATAAACAACACACAGCTTTGGTTGTCCTTGTATTATAAATTTGTCTCAATGATTTTTTTTTTTGAATAAATCGATTTGAGATTATATACCATGTAACCCTAAATTGTAAGGTGAATTAGTATTATCATTATTTTTTTTTATCAATATGCATTTAATTCAAATATTAAAATTTTTACAATAAATCACATACTACTCAATCAATTGATCAGTTATACTTCTTGTTGTTAACAATTAACATTTACATTTATCTCTTTATGCGTCAGACATGAAAAGGTCAATAAAAGTTTTCCAAACCAAATAAGAATGTTTTTATTATGTAATGAGGTGAGTTGTTTCTTGATTGTCCAAGTCATATGGATTTAAAATGTTGTTTTATTTTTACAACTTTATTTAATTTTATGCGTTGAAATATTACAATTATAATTAGATATTTTAAAACTAAATCGACTTTTATTTAAAAATTGTATATATAGATGTTTAGTTACAGTTTGATAGGATAGAAAAAAAAATTTAAAATTAAAATAGAATATAAAAATGTGAAGTTAAAGCTGAAATTTAAATTTTTTTGACCCAGTGTCTGTGACTTCTCTTCCAAACGAATAGGCCCTTAGTAGTTGCATTATTTTCATGTTTAAATAAACGAAGCCAATCATTAATAGTTGATCAATTAGATATCGCCGAGTCCAAAATGAAATCCACGTCATCGATCCGCAAATAAAGAGGATATTGAAGCATAAAACCATAAAAGAAAAAAAGCCGTCCATCTCCCACGATCAACGGTGGCGCAGAAAGAAAGGAATACGACGCGGATCGCAATCATAAACGGTGGATTAGATCAGAATCAACGACTGACGCTGCTCTTCCCATTGGGTAGACGAAAAACAAAAAGTTGGCTCTATATAAACCCCGCGTGGCAAATCAGAGCTCAATTCTGAATCAGAAGAAGCGAGCGAAGATGTCGGGTCGTGGAAAGGGAGGCAAGGGTTTGGGAAAGGGAGGAGCCAAGAGGCACAGGAAGGTGCTTCGTGACAACATCCAGGGTATCACCAAACCCGCAATTCGGCGTTTGGCTCGCAGAGGTGGTGTTAAGAGAATCAGTGGTCTCATCTACGAGGAGACACGTGGCGTCCTCAAGATCTTCCTCGAGAACGTTATTCGCGACGCTGTTACCTACACCGAGCACGCTAGAAGAAAGACCGTTACCGCTATGGATGTTGTTTATGCTCTCAAGAGGCAGGGCAGGACTCTCTACGGTTTCGGTGGTTAATTTCTAGGGTTTCCATCGGCGTAGCAGCTGCTTATTGGTTATTGTTGTAAATGGTTGCTTTTTAGGCTTCTTGTTATATTTGCTTCAATTGTAATGGAACAAAGAGTATTTTGTTTCTGGTATTTGAATCTTAATGGTTGAAGTTCTCTTAATTGTCATGGTTACTCTGATTATATGCTAGTTAATTGCGACTTAAGAGAAAATTTGTGTTAATTTTGGTAGCTGTACCCTTTACATAGCAAATATACCTTTTGTTTAATTTTGCAGTTTTCGTGATTGTTGTTGCGCCTGTTTTTATCGGGCTCGAAGTGTAGTATTGTTAAGTGGAACAGGTTGGGTCGTCAGGGATTAAATTGAAATGGAAATTTCTGCTATGATTTAACTTTGAATCGATTATATTAAAAGTTCAATTTTGAAGCTTCAATATGTTGAATGCACTCATGTCATTGTCGATGCATTATGTTTTAGTCATCTTAATGAAAAGAGGGGGATAGTTGTTTGTTGGGGGGGGGGGGGGGTGGGTTTTTTTCCAGACAAGTCTGCTTATAAAGTGCTGGCAAATGCTACATGGAGGACTCAAACTTGATGGAACTTTTGCTGAAAGTTTGAAATTGAAAATTCCACCAAAAGTGAGCTTTGTGGTGTGGAGGATTTTCTTGCTAATACTACCAACAAAGGAAAACTTGAGGTAAAAGAATGATGAATTGCTTGATACAGGGGAGCATATATTACTTACATGTTTGAAGGTTCTTTTAGTGTTGGGCTATGTGTTATTCCTGGCTGAAAATAACGACTGTACTGCGTCAGAGTCCTTTTACACATTTTATGCAGCATGTGCATTATGATGGGAGCAAGTTGACGACTGAAAAATGGAAGATCATATGGCGTGCTGTGATTTGGAGACAAAGGAGTGAATGTATTTTCAAAAATAGGATGTTTGATTTTGATACAGTAGTTCAACAAATTGTTTATCTGGCTTGGGCATGGTTGAAAAGCTACTGTTCTTTTGAATATTCTTTCACACAGGTGAATCATGAAGTGTTAAAGATCTCATGTTGACCATTGGTATGGTCAAATTAAAGTATACAAATAGTTAACCTTATACAAAATGTGGGTTATGGACCTAATTAAATCTTATAAAATTGACTTATAAGATGATGTTTGATGTTTGTCTTTTACTTATGTACTTTAATTTGATCATAATCTCCAACTTGAAGCATGAAATATATCATATCATGAGGGAATAGGGACAAATGCTTGCTGATGATATTTTGTTCCTATGACACTGAGGTAACAAGGTTGGAATTTTGGGGGTAACTGTTACAAGTTTAGCATGTCGTAGTTAGCAATGAAGTGGATAAAGGCTACTGGAGTTTTTTGTTCAAGGTGGGCGATACAGCTTTTTGTAGTGAGGATCAGTGTGTGTATAATACACACACACACACACACACATATATATATATATATATATATATATATATATATATATATATATATATATATATATATATATATATATGCCTTCTAAGTACATTATAACCAATGAAATGTAACCTGTGTGTTGGTTTTTTTTATGTTGATCCTGATTCCTGATGTACATGGGATTAGGGTACAGCTACCCCTTGTACCTTCGTATACAAATATGAGATGTTTTGTTGCTGATATTTATAAAAAAAAAACTCTAACATGTCTTCATAGGCCAGAATACCATTCCTGAATACTCCTGGTCCTATATTATTCCTACACAGCTGCACTGCCACAAAGACCATATAATAGCCACCCTTAACAGCTGTCATGCTCTTGCTGCTTTCTTAATTACGCGTAGGAAGACTGGAGTGTTGCCAAAATTGTAGATCCAAACAAGAATAACAAAATTTCCATATTCTATTTTGGGTGTTAGTATGTCTTTAGTTCGCCAATGCTTTTCTCGTGTTATTTGTAATCATGAGCTACCAATTAAAGTTATGATTATAACTAAACTTTTTAGAATTGCAAAAAAGCTGTGATTATAACTGTCTTGGGTCAAGACTTATGCACTTCAGCTGGTATTAACCCTATCGTTTATTGTTAAGTAGTGTGTGTTTGACATTTAGAATGACTTACTTTTTGATAATTACATCAAATCTACATAGAATTTTAAAGTTTTATAGAACGATTACTCGTGGAGAAAATCATTATAAAATTTATAGCCATTTCAATTGGATTAGAGTGGGCCTAGTGTTGGAGGATTATATAGTATGAATCTGGTTATAAGTTTAACTTTAGTGTAATCATTATATTAAAAGAAATATTATTTTAGCTATGGAATAATAGGTAGCTAGTTGAATATAACCTTTATAATTATTAATTATGTGAGTTAACCTATTAATATACTCTCTTTTTCTCTTTAAATAAATTACTTCATCATCTCACCGTTAATATGTTATTCAAGATTCTTCTTTTATTGCAATATATGAAAGTTCATAACATATTATAATTATATGTATTATTATATATTAGATATTTAATACATTTACACATACTCTGAAGCTCTTTTGGTTATTTTCTTACCACACAAATCTAACTAATATAAAATATTTAAGTAAAGAAAAGGTAAGGTTGCCTATAATTATAAAAAATTAAAAATTAGGTAGTGAACAAGGACTCGGCACATAAAAATTGAGAGCATTTATTTCTTTTTCTTGACGCCAAATAGAAGCGATAGTAATGTTTGTAAGTATTATATAAGCTTTATTGTGACATAATGTCAATATGGTGTCGTGGTGTAGTTGGTTATCACGTCAGTCTAACACACTGAAGGTCTCCGGTTCGAGTCCGGGCGACGCCATTATATTCTATAACATTTAATTTTACACTTCTACACATATTTTTGGGTCAGAAGCTTTACATTATAGGCTAGCCCACAAGATGGAAAGAGAAAGCATGCAGGCCCAAATGAACAAAATGTAATTACCTTTATTATTATTTTATATCTTTTTCTTCTTTTTCCAAATATATCTCTTCGACATTTTTCTTAAGACTTATATAGGATTAAATTTTATTTAATTAGTAATTATATTTAATTATTTATATAACAAGGGTAAAGTTACATCTAAATGATTAAAAACAAATTTTGAGAATTTAATATATATTATAGTTAACTTACATAAAATAAATATTGATTACATAAAAATATTAATATTTTTTCATTTTCATTAAATATAGAAATTATGTATATTAATTTTTAAATAATTTTAGAATTAATTTTCAAAAATATTATTAGATACTATAATGAAAACAATTATTTTGGTACACAGAGAAATAAAGACAAAAGACAAAAAAAAAAAGTACTATATTCGTAAAATTTATTCCTCGTAGTGTCAGCCAAGACAAGAGATGTAGAAGAGGATCATCCGATAATCTGCGTCATTTGCAATAATACCCTAGAGTTGGGGCCAAGCTTAGACAAATAATATGCACATTCATTGTCTTCTGGCAATGATCCATCTTCCATGAAATTGAACGATTCATCACTTCTTTGACTTTTTCGAGAATAAGAAATGTTAACAATATATGTACTCTAATACATTCTTCCTAACATACACTTTATTATTCATAAAAATTAATTAGCGACTACAAAATCATAAGAAAAATGTAAAACTTACACATATATTTTTTAATAAATTTTAACCGAAAAAAGTATATTAAAAGGTATACAAAAAAGTGTATTACTAATATTTTTATAGCTATAATTATTGATTACCTGAGTTATATTGCATGGCGAGAATCCGATACACAAACCACGTCCTTATGTCCCATATCCCACGCAAACCTCAAGACATTCTTAATAGTCAGTAACACAACTTTAAGATTATCTCCAATACTACCCATCACTATAAAATCCACTTAGACAGTCACCTGAATATATATATATATATATATATATATATATATATATATATATATATATATATTAAACAAATGATAGTTTTTTTTATTACAATATGAGATTTAAGTTTTATTATCTTTAATATCATTATTAAAATTTTATTTTTAATAAATTGAATAGTATTTATTTGATTTAAGATTCAAATGCTTAATTAAAAATATATTATATTTTTTATGTGAATTTTTTTTAATGAATATATACAATAAAATACCTTGAATTTGAAATCCTATATATATATATATATATATATATATATATATATATATATGATACGAGGAAATAACTTTTTAATTTTTAAACATTTGACCGATGTTGAATTAATTTATTTGGTGAAAAATTATTTTCCAATATAATAACTGAAAATATTTAAATTAATATTGAAATTTAACCAAAGTATGTATTTACAAATGAGTTGTGAAATAAAATAGTATTTGCATTATTTAAATTGAAAATCTTATATGAACTTTACATTACAAAAACACTGAAATTATTAGAAGAACTATTTTTGACCATACACATATAATTTAAATATCATAAGTAATTAAAGAGTTTAACGGTCATACGTATAAAATTATTTATAATTAAATAATAGTGTAAAATTATTTATTCATATATGATGATTTGTAATTAAATAATGATATAAAACTCTTTTACAAGAGTATAACTGTTTTTTCTCATAATTAAAAATGTAAAAAGAAAAATAATAATTTATTGGGTATTTAGTTAAAATCTTATTAACATATTTAATTAATAATATTTTTTATCCTGTATTCAACTGGTTCCTGTAAAAAACACAAAATCCTATATTGAACTGGTGCATAGTTAAAAGTCATTAAATACTCTTAAATACTTTTAGTTACTTTCTTTTTACAGGAAACACTTTTTGTTACTTAACAAATGAATATTAATTCTTAAATATTTTTACCATCGTTACGTTAATTATTAGTAAATTTTTATCATAAAATTATATGTAAGTTTTTCTTTAAGTTAAAGAATAATTTTGTATTTATTTCTTATTATGTATTAAAATATATATATTAGATACCAAATTAATAAGTAAAAAAAAAACTTGGCGATGATATTTGATTAAGATATAAATGAATTAACTAGGTCAGGTCTTATCCCCCCCCCCCCTAAAAAAAGACCAAATGCTTTTTTTAGTGCAAAAAAATAAAATAAAAGACCAAGTCTATGTTTCAATTATTTGTCCAGATTCTACTTATTTTCTAATATTGATTTTTATAAAAATAAATGCTCGAAGAAAGGGATTTTGAATTTGCAGCTGCATGTGGCATGTTATAATTCTAATACTATATTACTATCCTTTGCTATTTATTTAACTGTTTATAGTTTTTATCATTTTTAATTTAATTCGTGATTTTGGAGAAAACATGCAAAAACATTTGAATTTAATTTGATACGTGATTTTGCTTGAATATGCTACGCAATCTTACTATCGAATACATTAATCGTAAAATTTTAACAATTAAAATATTTGAAGTTATTATTTGTCAATTGCATATACCGGATAATTGTAGAATTTGGAAAAGACCAGTCAATGTGTTAGAGTGACGAGGGACAATAATCTCATATGGCTAACGGTATATGTGCATTCAAATTTATTTTGACACCGGCAATTCATGTATATTTCATATTAAACACTAATAAGCCTTTGATTTAGGTCATGATAAATTGTTGATTTAAGTGATATTTAACTTAATTTCCTTAAATAAAGATTAGTCTCATAAATAAAAGAAGAGAAATTTACTAAAAGTAGTAAGTCAAGTTTTTCAATAAAAATTAATTATTAAAAATTTAATGAATATTTCATAATAATAACATGATAACAAAAAATACTAAAGTGTTATCACTTTGATTCTACCTGAGTCAAAAAAATTACTTCCACTATAAAATACCTATGATTTAAACCTCCTTTTTTTTTTCTAAGCAAACAAATATTTATAGAAAAATTGAAGTAAAATACATAACCCTAAGTTATAACATGCAAAATATTTAAATTTCAATAATATTTAAAATTAGGTTAAATTATAATTTTATTCTTCTTTAATACCTCATCCACGAAATTGACCCCAATTTTTTTTAATATAATTTTAGTTTTCTATTTCAAAAAATTTGTAATTTGGTCCAATATTCAATTTTACATATATTTTACTACTTTGATTTTGGTCTATAATTGAACCTCAGACTTAACATATTAACTTCAGCATAAAAATAATTTAATGAATTAAAATAAAAAATAAAAAATAAAAAATTAACATATACAAAATTGAGGATTGAAGTAAAATTGAAAGTTTTCTAAAATAGAGAAATCAAAATTCTCCAAAAAAATAGGGACCAAAATAACCAATAAAAAAATTAAAGGGACCAAAGTTTGAAATTTAGACATAGAATATAAACAATATATAAAAAAATTAACACTGTCTACAAAGATAAACATACTTTCTTTTAAAAAATTTAATATAAAACTTAAATGAAGATAATTACAAATGATAAGTATCTTTTTTAAGAAAATAATATCTTTTATCACCATGACATTAATATAATATTTATCATGTTTCTCATGACTTAGTTAATCATCATTAATGTGAATTTCTTTTACAATTATTTATTTTATTTAAAAGACTCAATTTTAAAATCTTACTTTTAGAGATTTAAATTTAATATCACTTGAATAAATAATATGTTAACAAGAAAATAATATATTTAAAACAATTTTATATTTTTATTGTAATTGAATATTTTTAAAAAATTAATATTCCATATATATTCTAACATTCGGGGCAAATATAAATAATAATACTTTACAACAAAATGTTAGTTAAAATAATAGATCCTTATTGACTTATTGTATAATATTACTCTGTTCTTTAAATACATTTATTTGGTTGCCCACTTATTTCGTGACAATAAATTAGGGAGAGATGGCTTGACTTTTTTTTTTAAGGAATGGCTTGAATTTTCTCTTCTTATAAAGATAGCTTCCTCTATATTAATATATGATAATTGGTGCATTGTTACCAAAAAAAAGTATAATCGGTATATTACATGATAAAATTAAATTTTGAATAATTAAAAACATAAATATGTAAAAATATATTTTTTAAATTTAACGAAGAGAATATTATAATTAATAAAATATAACAAAACATAAAATATAATAATACTTTTAAGTAGAAAAAAATAATTTATAAATTAATAGATATAAAATTTTAAGATAAAATGTAAGAATATCAGCCATATAAAAAATTATAATTGTTGATTTTCTTGTACTACAATTATTATTGATTCTTATAATAATTCTTTGATTTTATAGGTTTTAATAGGTCATTTATTTGAGTGATATTTAATTCGATGTCTTTAAACAAAGATTTATATTCAAGTGTCTCATAAATGGAAGAAGAAAAATTCACTAAAGGTAATAGGAGGTTTTTTTAATGAAGATTAATTATCGATAAAGTCAATGGATACTTCATA